>NW_023606102.1:0-140001 GCF_013339745.2 Dermacentor silvarum
ACTTTACAGCCAAAGAAGGGCCACAATTCGCCGTGAAAAAAGTGCATGTAGTTCTAGTCAACTAGATGCTGGCGAAGAATTGCAAAACTTCATCGTGAAAGAAGCAGAGGAAGTTCTAGACAACTCTACAAGCGATGAACGGCAACAATACATGCTGAAGGTAGCAGAATCTAGTTCTAGTCCACTCTACAGTCAAAAAAGGGCAACAATTTATTGTGAAGGTAGCAGACTTGAGTTCTAGTCCACACTACAGGCACATAAGTCCAACAATTCATCATGAAAGTACCAGAGCTCAGTTCTACTCCACTTTACAGCAAAAGAAGGGCCACAATTCATCGTTAAAAAACGATGAAGTTTTAGTGAACTAGAACCTGGCCAAGAATTGCAACATTTCATTGGGAAACCAGCAGAGGAAGTTCATGTCAACTCTACAGAGAAAGAAGGGCAACAATTCAACCTGAAGGTAGCAGACTTGAGTTCTAGTCCACTCTACAGTCAAGAAAGGGCAACAATTCATCGTGAAAGTACCAGGGTTCAGTTATAGTCTACATTACAGCCAAAGAAGAGCCACAATTAACCGTGAAAAAAGTGCAGGTAGTTCTAGTCAACGAGATGCTGGCGAAGAATTGCACAACTTCAACGTGAAAGAAGCAGAGTTAAGTTCTAGTCCACTGTACAGTAAAAAAAGGGCCACAATTCAACGTGAAGGTAGCAGACTTGAGTTCTAGTCCACTTTGCAGCCAAAGAAGGGCAACAATTCATCGTGAAAATAGCGCAGCCATTGCTAGTCAACTGGATGTTGGACAAGAATTGCAACATTTTATCGTGAAAAAAGCAGAGTTAAGTTCTAGTCCACTCTACAGTCAAAAAAGGGCACCAATTCATCGTGAAAGTACCACAGTTCACTTCTACTCCACTTTACAGCAAAAGAAGCGCCACAATTCATCGTTAAAAAAACGTAGGTAGTTCTAGTCAACTAGATGCTGGCGAAGAATTGCAAAACTTCATCGTGAAAGAAGCAGAGGAAGTTCTAGTCAACTCTACAAGCGAAGAACGGCAACAATTCAAGCTGAAGGTAGGAGAGTCTAGTTCTAGTCCATTCCACAGTCAAAAAAGGGAAACAATTCATCGTGAAGGTAGCGGACTTCAGTTTTAGTCCATTATACAGGCAAAAAGAGCAACAATTCGTCGGGACAGTACAAGAGTTCAGTTATAGTCCACTTTACAGCCAAAGAAGAGCCACAATTCATCGTGGAAAAAGCGATATTTCTAGTCACCTGGATACTGGCCAAGAATTGCAACATTTAATCGTGAAAGAAGCAGACCTTAATTCTACCACTCTATAGGCAAAAAAGGGCACCAATTCGTCAAAAAATTGCCATAGTTCTAGTCCACTTTACAGCCAAAGAAGGGCCACAATTCACCGTAAAAAATGCAGCTTGTTCATGTCAACTGGATGCTGGCCAAGAATAGCAATATTTCATTGTGAAAGAAACAGAGTTAAGTTCTTGTCCACTCTACAGTCAAAAAAGGGCAACAATTCATCGTGAAAGTAACAGAGTTCAGTTCTAGTCTACTTTACAGCAAAAGAAGGGCCACAATTCACCGTGAAAAAAGCGCAGGTAGTTCTAGTCAACTAGATTCTGGCGAAGAATTGCAAAACTTCATCGTGAAAGAAGCAGAGGAAGTTGTAGTCATCTGTACAAGCGAAGAACGGCAACAATTCACGGTCAAGGGAGCAGAATTTAGTTCTAGTCCATTCTACAGTTAAAAAAGGGCAACAATTCATCCTGAAGGTAGGAGACTTCAGTTCTAGTCCATTATACAGGCAAAAAGAGCAACAATTCGTCGGGAAAGTACCAGACTTCAGTTATAGTCCACTTTACAGCCAAAGAAGCGCCACAATTCAACGTGAAAAAAGCGCAGGTAGTTCTAGTCAACTAGATTCTTACGAAGAATTGCAAAACTTCATCGTGAAAGAAGCAGAGGAAGTTGTAGTCATCTGTACAAGCGAAGAACGGCAACAATTCACGGTCAAGGGAGCAGAATTTAGTTCTAGTCCATTCTACAGTCACAAAAGGGCAACAATTCATCGTGAAGGTAGGAGACTTCAGTTCTACTCCATTAGACAGGCAAAAAGAGCAACAATTCGTCGGGAAATTACCAGAGTTCCGTTATAGTCCACTTTACAGCCAAAGAAGAGCCACAATTCACCGTGAAAGAAGTGCAGGCAGTTCTAGTCAACTAGATGTTGGCGAAGAATTGCAAAACTTCATCGTGAAAGAAGCAGAGGAAGTTGTTGTCAACTGTACAAGCGAAGAACGGCAACGATTCATGCTGAAGGTAGCAGAGTGTAGTTCTAGGCCACGCTACAGTCAAAAAAGGGCAACAATTTATCGTGAAAGTAGCAGACTTGAGTTCTAGTTCACGCAACAGGCAAAAACGAGCAACAATTATCGTGAAAGTAACAGAGTTCAGTTCTAGTCCACTAAACAGCCAAACAAGGGCCACAATTCACCGTGAAAAAAGCGCAGCTTGTTCTAGTCAACTGGATGCTGGCCAAGAATAGCAATATTTCATTGTGAAAGAAACAGAGTTAAGTTCTAGTCCACTCTACAGTCAAAAAAGGGCAACAATCCATCGTGAAAGTAACAGAGTTCAGTTCTAGTCTACTTTACAGCAAAAGAAGGGCCACAATTCACCGTGAAAAAAGCGCAGGTAGTTCTAGTCAACTAGATTCTGGCGAAGAATTGCAAAACTTCATCGTGAAAGAAGCAGAGGAAGTTGTAGTCATCTGTACAAGCGAAGAACGGCAACAATTCACGGTCAAGGGAGCAGAATGTAGTTCTAGTCCATTCTACAGTTAAAAAAGGGCAATAATTCATCCTGAAGGTAGGAGACTTCAGTTCTAGTCCATTATACAGGCAAAAAGAGCAACAATTCGTCGGGAAAGTACCAGACTTCAGTTATAGTCCACTTTACAGCCAAAGAAGCGCCACAATTCAACGTGAAAAAAGCGCAGGTAGTTCTAGTCAGCTAGATTCTTACGAAGAATTGCAAAACTTCATCGTGAAAGAAGCAGAGGAAGTTGTAGTCATCTGTACAAGCGAAGAACGGCAACAATTCACGGTCAAGGGTGCAGAATTTAGTTCTAGTCCATTCTACAGTCACAAAAGGGCAACAATTCATCGTGAAGGTAGGAGACTTCAGTTCTACTCCATTAGACAGGCAAAAAGAGCAACAATTCGTCGGGAAATTACCAGAGTTCCGTTATAGTCCACTTTACAGCCAAAGAAGAGCCACAATTCACCGTGAAAGAAGTGCAGGCAGTTCTAGTCAACTAGATGTTGGCGAAGAATTGCAAAACTTCATCGTGAACGAAGCAGAGGAAGTTGTTGTCAACTGTACAAGCGAAGAACGGCAACGATTCATGCTGAAGGTAGCAGAGTGTAGTTCTAGGCCACGCTACAGTCAAAAAAGGGCAACAATTTATCGTGAAAGTAGCAGACTTGAGTTCTAGTTCACGCAACAGGCAAAAACGAGCAACAATTATCGTGAAAGTAACAGAGTTAAGTTCTAGTCCACTAAACAGCCAAACAAGGGCCACAATTAACCGTAAAAAAAGCGCAGCTAGTTTAGGTCAACTAGATGCTGGCCAAGAATAGCAATATTTCATTGTGAAATAAACAGAGTAAAGTTCTAGTCCACTCTACAGTCAAAAAAGGGCAACAATTCATCGTGAAAGTATCAGAGTTCAGTTATAGTCCACTTTACAGCCAAAGAAGAGCCACAATTCATCGTGGAAAAAGCGCAGTTATTTCTAGTCATCTGGATGCTGGCCAAAAATTGCAACATTTAATTGGGAAAGAAGCAGAGCTTAGTTCTAGTCCACTCTATATTCAAAAAAGGGCAACAATTTATCGTGAAGGTAGCAGACTTGAGTTCTATTCCACTCAAAAGGCAAAAAAGAGCAACAATTCATCGTGAAAGTAATAGAGTTCAGTTCTAGTCCACTTAACAGCCAAACAAGGGCCCCAATTAACCGTAAAAAAAGCGCAGCTAGTTTAGGTCAACTAGATGCTGGCCAAGAATAGCAATATTTCATTGTGAAATAAACAGAGTAAAGTTCTAGTCCACTCTACAGTCAAAAAAGGGCAACAATTCATCGTGAAAGTATCAGAGCTCAGTTCTAGTCTACTTTACAGCCAAAGAAGGGCCACAATTCGCCGTGAAAAAAGAGCATGTAGTTCTAGTCAACTAGATGCTGGCGAAGAATTGCAAAACTTCATCGTGAAAGAAGCAGAGGAAGTTCTAGACAACTCTACAAGCGAAGAACGGCAACAATACATGCTGAAGGTAGCAGAATCTAGTTCTAGTCCACTCTACAGTCAAAAAAGGGCAACAATTTATCGTGAAGGTAGCAGACTTGAGTTCTCGTCCACTCAACAGGCAAAAAAGAGCAACAATTATCGTGAAAGTAACAGAGTTCAGTTCTAGTCCACTTTACAGCCATACAAGGGCCACAATTCACCGTAAAAAAGCGCAGCTAGTTCTAGTCAACTAGATGGTGGCCAAGAATAGCAATATTTCATTGTGAAAGAAACAGAGGAAGTTCTAATTCATCTCTACAAGCGAAGAACGGCAACAATTCACGGTCGAGGGAGCAGAATTTAGTTCTAGTCAATTCTACAGTCAAAAAATGGCAACAATGCATCGTCAAGTAAGCAGACTTCAGTTCTCGTCCACACTACAGGCAAATAAGGGCAACAATTCATCATGAAAGTATCAGAGCTCAGTTCTACTCCACTTTACAGCAAAAGAGGGCCACAATTCATCGTTAAATAAAGCAGCTAGTTCTAGTGAACTGGATGGATGTTGGCCAAGAATTGCAACATTTCATTGGGAGAGAAGCAGAGGAAGTTCTTGTCAACTCTACGGAGAAAGAAGCGCAACAATTCATGGTGAAGGAAACAGAGTTTAGTTCTAGTTTACTCTACAGCCAAAAGAGCAACAATTCAACGTGAAAGTAGCAGACTTCAGTTCTCGTCCACACTACAGGCACATAAGTCCAACAATTCATCATGAAAGTACCAGAGCTCAGTTCTACTCCACTTTACAGCAAAAGAAGGGCCACAATTCATCGTTAAAAACGCAGCTAGTTTTAGTGAACTAGAACCTGGCCAAGAATTGCAACATTTCATTGGGAAACCAGCAGAGGAAGTTCATGTCAACTCTACAGAGAAAGAAGGGCAACAATTCAACCTGAAGGTAGCAGACTTGTGTTCTAGTCCACTCTACAGTCAAGAAAGGGCAACAATTCATCGTGAAAGTACCCGAGTTCAGTTCTAGCCTACATTACAGCCAAAGAAGAGCCACAATTCACCGTGAAAGAAGTGCAGGCAGTTCTAGTCAACTAGATGTTGGCGAAGAATTGCAAAACTTCATCGTGAACGAAGCAGAGGAAGTTGTTGTCAACTGTACAAGCGAAGAACGGCAACGATTCATGCTGAAGGTAGCAGAGTGTAGTTCTAGGCCACGCTACAGTCAAAAAAGGGCAACAATTTATCGTGAAAGTAGCAGACTTGAGTTCTAGTTCACGCAACAGGCAAAAACGAGCAACAATTATCGTGAAAGTAACAGAGTTAAGTTCTAGTCCACTAAACAGCCAAACAAGGGCCACAATTCACCGTGAAAAAAGCGCAGCTTGTTCTAGTCAACTGGATGCTGGCCAAGAATAGCAATATTTCATTGTGAAAGAAACAGAGTTAAGTTCTAGTCCACTCTTTAGTCACAAATGGGCAACAATTCATCGTGAAAGTAACAGAGTTCAGTTATAGTCCACTTTACAGCCAAAGAAGAGCCACAATTCATCGTGGAAAAAGCGCAGTTATTTCTAGTCATCTGGATGCTGGCCAAAAATTGCAACATTTAATTGGGAAAGAAGCAGAGCTTAGTTCTAGTCCACTCTATATTCAAAAAAGGGCAACAATTTATCGTGAAGGTAGCAGACTTCAGTTCTATTCCACTCAAAAGGCAAAAAAGAGCAACAATTCATCGTGAAAGTAATAGAGTTCAGTTCTAGTCCACTTAACAGCCAAACAAGGGCCCCAATTAACCGTAAAAAAAGCGCAGCTAGTTTAGGTCAACTAGATGCTGGCCAAGAATAGCAATATTTCATTGTGAAATAAACAGAGTAAAGTTCTAGTCCACTCTACAGTCAAAAAAGGGCAACAATTCATCGTGAAAGTATCAGAGTTCAGTTCTAGTCTACTTTACAGCCAAAGAAGGGCCACAATTCGCCGTGAAAAAAGAGCATGTAGTTCTAGTCAACTAGATGCTGGCGAAGAATTGCAAAACTTCATCGTGAAAGAAGCAGAGGAAGTTCTAGACAACTCTACAAGCGAAGAACGGCAACAATACATGCTGAAGGTAGCAGAATCTAGTTCTAGCCCACTCTACAGTCAAAAAAGGGCAACAATTTATCGTGAAGGTAGCAGACTTGAGTTCTCGTCCACTCAACAGGCAAAAAAGAGCAACAATTATCGTGAAAGTAACAGAGTTCAGTTCTAGTCCACTTTACAGCCATACAAGGGCCACAATTCACCGTAAAAAAGCGCAGCTAGTTCTAGTCAACTAGATGGTGGCCAAGAATAGCAATATTTCATTGTGAAAGAAACAGAGGAAGTTCTAATTCATCTCTACAAGCGAAGAACGGCAACAATTCACGGTCGAGGGAGCAGAATTTAGTTCTAGTCAATTCTACAGTCAAAAAATGGCAACAATGCATCGTCAAGTAAGCAGACTTCAGTTCTCGTCCACACTACAGGCAAATAAGGGCAACAATTCATCATGAAAGTATCAGAGCTCAGTTCTACTCCACTTTACAGCAAAAGAGGGCCACAATTCATCGTTAAATAAAGCAGCTAGTTCTAGTGAACTGGATGGATGTTGGCCAAGAATTGCAACATTTCATTGGGAGAGAAGCAGAGGAAGTTCTTGTCAACTCTACGGAGAAAGAAGCGCAACAATTCATGGTGAAGGAAACAGAGTTTAGTTCTAGTTTACTCTACAGCCAAAAGAGCAACAATTCAACATGAAAGTAGCAGACTTCAGTTCTCGTCCACACTACAGGCACATAAGTCCAACAATTCATCATGAAAGTACCAGAGCTCAGTTCTACTCCACTTTACAGCAAAAGAAGGGCCACAATTCATCGTTAAAAACGCAGCTAGTTTTAGTGAACTAGAACCTGGCCAAGAATTGCAACATTTCATTGGGAAACCAGCAGAGGAAGTTCATGTCAACTCTACAGAGAAAGAAGGGCAACAATTCAACCTGAAGGTAGCAGACTTGTGTTCTAGTCCACTCTACAGTCAAGAAAGGGCAACAATTCATCGTGAAAGTACCAGAGTTCAGTTCTAGCCTACATTACAGCCAAAGAAGAGCCACAATTCACCGTGAAAAAAGTGCAGGTAGTTCTAGTCAACTAGATGCTGGCGAAGGATCGCACAACTTAATCGTGAAAGAAGCACAGTTGAGTTCTAGTCCACTCTACAGTCAAAAAAGGGCAACAATTCAACGTGAAGGTAGCAGACTTCCGTTCTAGTCCATTATACAGGCAAAAAGAGCAACAATTCGTCGGGAAAGTACAAGAGTTCAGTTCTAGTCCACTTTACAGCCAAAGAAGGGCCACAATTCATCGTGAAAAAAGCAGAATTTAGTTATAGTCATCTAGATTCTGGCGAATAATTGCAAAACCTCATCGTGAAAGAAGCCGAGGAAGTTCTAGTCAACTCTACAAGCGAAGAACGGCAACAATTCATGGTGAAGGTAGCAGAGTCTAGTTCTAGTCCGCTCTACAGTCAAAAAAGGGCAACAATTTATCGTGAAAGTAGCAGACTTCAGTTCTCGTCCACACTACAGGCACATAAGGGCAACAATTCATCGTGAAAGTACCAGAGTTCAGTTCTACTCCACTTTACAGCAAAAGAAGGGCCACAATTCATCGTTAAAAACGCAGCTAGTTTTAGTGAACTAGAACCTGGCCAAGAATTGCAACATTTCATTGGGAAACAAGCAGAGGAAGTTCTTGTCAACTCTACAGAGAAAGAAGGGCAACAATTCAACGTGAAGGTAGCAGACTTGAGTTCTAGTCCACTCTACAGTAAAAAAAGGGCAACAATTCATCGTGAAAGTACCAGAGTTCAGTTCTAGTCCACTAAACAGCCAAACAAGGGCCACAATTCACCGTGAAAAAAGCGCAGCTTGTTCTAGTCAACTGGATGCTGGCCAAGAATAGCAATATTTCATTGTGAAAGAAACAGAGTTAAGTTCTAGTCCACTCTACAGTCAAAAAAGGGCAACAATCCATCGTGAAAGTAACAGAGTTCAGCTCTAGTCTACTTTACAGCCAAAGAAGGGCCACAATTCACCGTGAAAAAAGCGCAGGTAGTTCTTGTCAATTAGATGCTGGCAAAGAATTGCAAAACTTCATCGTGAAAGAAGCAGAGGAAGTTGTAGTCATCTGTACAAGCGAAGAACGGCAACATTTCAAGGTCAAGGGAGCAGAATTTAGTTCTAGTCCATTCTACAGTCAAAAAATGGCAACAATGCATCGTCAAGTAAGCAGACTTCAGTTCTCGTCCACACTACAGGCAAGTAAGGGCAACAATTCATCATGAAATTATCAGAGCTCAGTTCTACTCCACTTTACAGCAAAAGAAGGGCCACAATTCATCGTTAAATAAAGCAGCTAGTTCTAGTGAACTGGATGTTGGCCAAGAATTGCAACATTTCATTGGGAGAGAAGCAGAGGAAGTTCTTGTCAACTCTACGGAGAAAGAAGCGCAACAATTCATGGTGAAGGAAGCAGAGTTTAGTTCTAGTCCACTCTACTGTCAAAAAAGGGCAACAATTCAACGTGAAGGTAGCAGACTTGAGTTCTAGTCCACTCTACTGTCAAAAAGGGCAACAATTCATCGTGAAAGTACCAGAGTTCAGTTCTAGTCCACATTACAGCCAAAGAAGAGCCACAAATCACCGCAGAGTTCAGTTCTAGTCCACTTTACAGCCAAACAAGGGCCACAATTCACCGTAAAAAAAGCGCAGCTAGTTCTAGTCAACTGGATGCTGGCCAAGAATAGCAATATTTCATTGTGAAAGAAACAGAGTTAAGTTCTAGTCCACTCTACAGTCAAAAAAGGGCAACAATTCATCGTGAAAGTAACAGAGTTCAGTTCTAGTCTAATTTACGGCCAAAGAAGGGCCACAATTCACCGTGAAAAAAGCGAAGGTCGTTCTAGTCAACTAGATTTTGGCGAAGAATTGCAAAACTATATCGTGAAAGAAGCAGAGGAAGTTCTAGTCATCTCTACAAGCGAAGAACGGCAACAATTCACGCTCAAGGGAGCAGAGTTTAGTTCTAGTCCACTCTACAGTCAAAAAAGGGCAACAATGCATCGTCAAGGTAGCAGACTTCCGTTCTAGTCCATTATACACGCAAAAAGAGCAACAATTCGTCGGGAAAGTACCAGAGTTCAGTTAGAGTCAACTTTACAGCCAAAGAAGAGCCACAATTCATCGTGGAAAAAGCGTAATTATTTCTAGTCACCTGGATGCTGGCCAAGAATTGCAACATTTAATTGTGAAAGAAGCAGAGCTTAGTTCTAGTCCACTCTATAGTCAAAAAAGGGCAACAATTCATCGTGAAGGTAGCAGGCTTCGGTTCTATTCCACTCTACGGGCAAAAAGGGCACCAATTCGTTGGAAAAGTACCAGAGTTCAGTTCTAGTCCACTTTACAGCCAAAGAAAGGTCACAATTCATCGTGAAAAAAGCAGAGTTAAGTTATAGTCAACTAGATTCTGGCGAAGTATTGCAAAACTTCATCGTGAAAGAAGCAGAGGAAGTTCTAGTCAACTCTACAAGCGAAGAACGGCAACAATTCATGCTGAAGGTAGCAGAGTCTAGCTCTAGTCCACTCTACAGTCAAAAAATGGCACCAATTTATCGTGAAGGTAGCAGACTTGAGTTCTATTCCACTCAACAGGCAAAAAAGAGCAACAATTACGGTGAGAGTAACTGAGTTGAGTTATAGTCCACTTTACAGCCAAACAAGGGCCACAATTCACCGTAAAAAAGGCGCAGCTAGTTCTAGTCAACTGAATGCTGGCCAAGAATAGCAATATTTCATTGTGAAAGAAACAGAGTTAAGTTCTAGTCCACTCTTTAGTCACAAATGGGCAACAATTCATCGTGAAAGTAACAGAGTTCAGTTATAGTCCACTTTACAGCCAAAGAAGAGCCACAATTCATCGTGGAAAAAGCGCAGTTATTTCTAGTCATCTGGATGCTGGCCAAGAATTGCAACATTTAATTGGGAAAGAAGCAGAGCTTAGTTCTAGTCCACTCTATATTCAAAAAAGGGCAACAATTTATCGTGAAGGTAGCAGACTTGAGTTCTATTCCACTCAAAAGGCAAAAAAGAGCAACAATTCATCGTGAAAGTAATAGAGTTCAGTTCTAGTCCACTTAACAGCCAAACAAGGGCCCCAATTAACCGTAAAAAAGCGCAGCTAGTTTAGGTCAACTAGATGCTGGCCAAGAATAGCAATATTTCATTGTGAATTAAACAGAGTAAAGTTCTAGTCCACTCTACAGTCAAAAAAGGGCAACAATTCAACGTGAAGGTAGCAGAGATAAGTTCTAGTCCTTTCTACAGTCAAAAAAGGGCAACAATTCATCGTGAAAGTATCAGAGTTCAGTTCTAGTCTACTTTACAGCCAAAGAAGGGCCACAATTCGCCGTGAAAAAAGTGCATGTAGTTCTAGTCAACTAGATGCTGGCGAAGAATTGCAAAACTTCATCGTGAAAGAAGCAGAGGAAGTTCTAGACAACTCTACAAGCGATGAACGGCAACAATACATGCTGAAGGTAGCAGAATCTAGTTCTAGTCCACTCTACAGTCAAAAAAGGGCAACAATTTATTGTGAAGGTAGCAGACTTGAGTTCTAGTCCACACTACAGGCACATAAGTCCAACAATTCATCATGAAAGTACCAGAGCTCAGTTCTACTCCACTTTACAGCAAAAGAAGGGCCACAATTCATCGTTAAAAAACGATGAAGTTTTAGTGAACTAGAACCTGGCCAAGAATTGCAACATTTCATTGGGAAACCAGCAGAGGAAGTTCATGTCAACTCTACAGAGAAAGAAGGGCAACAATTCAACCTGAAGGTAGCAGACTTGAGTTCTAGTCCACTCTACAGTCAAGAAAGGGCAACAATTCATCGTGAAAGTACCAGAGTTCAGTTCTAGCCTACATTACAGCCAAAGAAGAGCCACAATTCACCGTGAAAAAAGTGCAGGTAGTTCTAGTCAACTAGATGCTGGCGAAGGATCGCACAACTTAATCGTGAAAGAAGCACAGTTGAGTTCTAGTCCACTCTACAGTCAAAAAAGGGCAACAATTCAACGTGAAGGTAGCAGACTTCCGTTCTAGTCCATTATACAGGTAAAAAGAGCAACAATTCGTCGGGAAAGTACAAGAGTTCAGTTCTAGTCCACTTTACAGCCAAAGAAGGGCCACAATTCATCGTGAAAAAAGCAGAATTTAGTTATAGTCATCTAGATTCTGGCGAATAATTGCAAAACCTCATCGTGAAAGAAGCCGAGGAAGTTCTAGTCAACTCTACAAGCGAAGAACGGCAACAATTCATGGTGAAGGTAGCAGAGTCTAGTTCTAGTCCGCTCTACAGTCAAAAAAGGGCAACAATTTATCGTGAAAGTAGCAGACTTCAGTTCTCGTCCACACTACAGGCACATAAGGGCAACAATTCATCGTGAAAGTACCAGAGTTCAGTTCTACTCCACTTTACAGCAAAAGAAGGGCCACAATTCATCGTTAAAAACGCAGCTAGTTTTAGTGAACTAGAACCTGGCCAAGAATTGCAACATTTCATTGGGAAACAAGCAGAGGAAGTTCATGTCAACTTTACAGAGAAAGAAGGGCAACAATTCAACGTGAAGGTAGCAGACTTGAGTTCTAGTCCACTCTACAGTAAAAAAAGGGCAACAATTCATCGTGAAAGTACCAGAGTTCAGTTCTAGTCCACTAAACAGCCAAACAAGGGCCACAATTCACCGTGAAAAAAGCGCAGCTTGTTCTAGTCAACTGGATGCTGGCCAAGAATAGCAATATTTTATTGTGAAAGAAACAGAGTTAAGTTCTAGTCCACTCTACAGTCAAAAAAGGGCAACAATCCATCGTGAAAGTAACAGAGTTCAGCTCTAGTCTACTTTACAGCCAAAGAAGGGCCACAATTCACCGTGAAAAAAGCGCAGGTAGTTCTAGTCAATTAGATGCTGGCAAAGAATTGCAAAACTTCATCGTGAAAGAAGCAGAGGAAGTTGTAGTCATCTGTACAAGCGAAGAACGGCAACATTTCAAGGTCAAGGGAGCAGAATTTAGTTCTTGTCCATTCTACAGTCAAAAAATGGCAACAATGCATCGTCAAGTAAGCAGACTTCAGTTCTCGTCCACACTACAGGCAAGTAAGGGCAACAATTCATCATGAAATTATCAGAGCTCAGTTCTACTCCACTTTACAGCAAAAGAAGGGCCACAATTCATCGTTAAATAAAGCAGCTAGTTCTAGTGAACTGGATGTTGGCCAAGAATTGCAACATTTCATTGGGAGAGAAGCAGAGGAAGTTCTTGTCAACTCTACGGAGAAAGAAGCGCAACAATTCATGGTGAAGGAAGCAGAGTTTAGTTCTAGTTTACTCTACAGTCAAAAAGGGCAACAATTCAACGTGAAGGTAGCAGACTTGAGTTCTAGTCCACTCTACTGTCAAAAAAGGGCAACAATTCATCGTGAAAGTACCAGAGTTCAGTTCTAGTCCACATTACAGCCAAAGAAGAGCCACAAATCACCGCAGAGTTCAGTTCTAGTCCACTTTACAGCCAAACAAGGGCCACAATTCACCGTAAAAAAAGCGCAGCTAGTTCTAGTCAACTGGATGCTGGCCAAGAATAGCAATATTTCATTGTGAAAGAAACAGAGTTAAGTTCTAGTCCACTCTACAGTCAAAAAAGGGCAACAATTCATCGTGAAAGTAACAGAGTTCAGTTCTAGTCTAATTTACGGCCAAAGAAGGGCCACAATTCACCGTGAAAAAAGCGAAGGTCGTTCTAGTCAACTAGATTTTGGCGAAGAATTGCAAAACTATATCGTGAAAGAAGCAGAGGAAGTTCTAGTCATCTCTACAAGCGAAGAACGGCAACAATTCACGCTCAAGGGAGCAGAGTTTAGTTCTAGTCCTCTCTACAGTCAAAAAAGGGCAACAATGCATCGTCAAGGTAGCAGACTTCCGTTCTAGTCCATTATACACGCAAAAAGAGCAACAATTCGTCGGGAAAGTACCAGAGTTCAGTTAGAGTCAACTTTACAGCCAAAGAAGAGCCACAATTCATCGTGGAAAAAGCGTAATTATTTCTAGTCACCTGGATGCTGGCCAAGAATTGCAACATTTAATTGTGAAAGAAGCAGAGCTTAGTTCTAGTCCACTCTATAGTCAAAAAAGGGCAACAATTCATCGTGAAGGTAGCAGGCTTCGGTTCTATTCCACTCTACGGGCAAAAAGGGCACCAATTCGTTGGAAAAGTACCAGAGTTCAGTTCTAGTCCACTTTACAGCCAAAGAAAGGCCACAATTCATCGTGAAAAAGCAGAGTTAAGTTATAGTCAACTAGATTCTGGCGAAGTATTGCAAAACTTCATCGTGAAAGAAGCAGAGGAAGTTCTAGTCAACTCTACAAGCGAAGAACGGCAACAATTCATGCTGAAGGTAGCAGAGTCTAGCTCTAGTCCACTCTACAGTCAAAAAATGGCAACAATTTATCGTGAAGGTAGCAGACTTGAGTTCTATTCCACTCAACAGGCAAAAAAGAGCAACAATTACGGTGAGAGTAACTGAGTTCAGTTATAGTCCACTTTACAGCCAAACAAGGGCCACAATTCACCGTAAAAAAGGCGCAGCTAGTTCTAGTCAACTGAATGCTGGCCAAGAATAGCAATATTTCATTGTGAAAGAAACAGAGTTAAGTTCTAGTCCACTCTTTAGTCACAAATGGGCAACAATTCATCGTGAAAGTAACAGAGTTCAGTTATAGTCCACTTTACAGCCAAAGAAGAGCCACAATTCATCGTGGAAAAAGCGCAGTTATTTCTAGTCATCTGGATGCTGGCCAAGAATTGCAACATTTAATTGGGAAAGA
This sequence comes from Dermacentor silvarum, assembly GCF_013339745.2. Lineage (NCBI taxonomy): Eukaryota > Metazoa > Arthropoda > Arachnida > Ixodida > Ixodidae > Dermacentor > Dermacentor silvarum. The sequence goes on from NW_023606102.1 coordinate 14,277, forward strand.
AGCAGAGCTTAGTTCTAGTCCACTCTATATTCAAAAAAGGGCAACAATTTATCGTGAAGGTAGCAGACTTGAGTTCTATTCCACTCAAAAGGCAAAAAAGAGCAACAATTCATCGTGAAAGTAATAGAGTTCAGTTCTAGTCCACTTAACAGCCAAACAAGGGCCCCAATTAACCGTAAAAAAAGCGCAGCTAGTTAGGTCAACTAGATGCTGGCCAAGAATAGCAATATTTCATTGTGAATTAAACAGAGTAAAGTTCTAGTCCACTCTACAGTCAAAAAAGGGCAACAATTCAACGTGAAGGTAGCAGAGATAAGTTCTAGTCCTTTCTACAGTCAAAAAAGGGCAACAATTCATCGTGAAAGTATCAGAGTTCAGTTCTAGTCTACTTTACAGCCAAAGAAGGGCCACAATTCGCCGTGAAAAAAGTGCATGTAGTTCTAGTCAACTAGATGCTGGCGAAGAATTGCAAAACTTCATCGTGAAAGAAGCAGAGGAAGTTCTAGACAACTCTACAAGCGAAGAACGGCAACAATACATGCTGAAGGTAGCAGAATCTAGTTCTAGTCCACTCTACAGTCAAAAAAGGGCAACAATTTATTGTGAAGGTAGCAGACTTGAGTTCTAGTCCACACTACAGGCACATAAGTCCAACAATTCATCATGAAAGTACCAGAGCTCAGTTCTACTCCACTTTACAGCAAAAGAAGGGCCACAATTCTTCGTTAAAAAACGATGAAGTTTTAGTGAACTAGAACCTGGCCAAGAATTGCAATATTTCATTGGGAAACCAGCAGAGGAAGTTCATGTCAACTCTACAGAGAAAGAAGGGCAACAATTCAACCTGAAGGTAGCAGACTTGAGTTCTAGTCCACTCTACAGTCAAGAAAGGGCAACAATTCATCGTGAAAGTACCAGGGTTCAGTTCTATCCTACATTACAGCCAAAGAAGAGCCACAATTCACCGTGAAAAAAGTGCAGGTAGTTCTAGTCAACTAGATGCTGGCGAAGGATCGCACAACTTAATCGTGAAAGAAGCAGAGTTGAGTTCTAGTCCACTCTACAGTCAAAAAAGGGCAACAATTCAACGTGAAGCTAGCAGACTTCCGTTCTAGTCCATTATACAGGCAAAAAGAGCAACAATTCGTCGGGAAAGTACAAGAGTTCCGTTCTAGTCCACTTTACAGCCAAAGAAGGGCCACAATTCATCGTGAAAAAAGCAGAATTTAGTTATAGTCATCTAGATTCTGGCGAAGAATTGCAAAACCTCATCGTGAAAGAAGCCGAGGAAGTTCTAGTCAACTCTACAAGCGAAGAACGGCAACAATTCATGGTGAAGGTAGCAGAGTCTAGTTCTAGTCCGCTCTACAGTCAAAAAAGGGCAACAATTTACCGTGAAAGTAGCAGACTTCAGTTCTCGTCCACACTACAGGCACATAAGGGCAACAATTCATCATGAAGTACCAGAGTTCAATTCTACTCCACTTTACAGCAAAAAAGGGCCACAATTCATCGTTAAAAACGCAGCTAGTTTTAGTGAACTAGAACCTGGCCAAGAATTGCAACATTTCATTGGGAAACAAGCAGAGGAAGTTCATGTCAACTCTACAGAGAAAGAAGGGCAACAATTCAACGTGAAGGTAGCAGACTTGAGTTCTAGTCCACTCTACAGTAAAAAAAGGGCAACAATTCATCGTGAAAGTAAGAGGGTTCAGTTCTAGTCTACTTTACAGCCAAAGAAGGGCCACAATTCACCGTGAAAAAAGCGCAAGTATTTCTAGTCAACCAGATTCTGGCGAAGAATTGCAAAATTTCATCGTGAAAGAAGCAGAGGAAGTCCTAGTCATCTCTACAAGCGAATAATGGCAACAATTCACGGTCAAGGGAGCAGAGTTTAGTTCTAGTCCACTCTACAGTCATAAAAAGGCAACATGCATCGTCAAGGTAGCAGACTTCCGTTCTAGTCCATTATACAGGCAAAAAGAGCAACAATTCATCGGGAAAGTACCAGAGTTCCGTTATAGTCCACTTTACAGCCAAAGAAGAGCCACAAATCATCCTGGAAAAAGCGCTGTTATTTCTAGTCACCTGGATGCTGGCCAAGAATTGCAACATTTCGTTGGAAAAGAAGCAGAGCTTAGTTCTAGTCCACTCTATAGTCAAAAAACGGCAACAATTCATCGTAAAGGTAGCAGGCTTCGGTTCTATTCCACTCTACAGGCAAAAAAGGGCACCAATTTGTCGGAAAAGTACCAGAGTTCAGTTCTAGTCCACTCTACAGCCAAAGAAAGGCCACACTTCATCGTGAAAAAAGCAGAGTTTAGTTATAGTCAACTAGATTCTGGCGAAGAATTGCAAACTTCATCGTGAAAGAAGCAGAGGAAGTTCTAGTCAACTCTACAAGCGAAGAACGGCAACAATTCATGGTGAAGGTAGCAGAGTCTAGTTCTAGTCCGCTCTACAGTCAAAAAATGGCAACAATTTATCGTGAAGGTAGCAGACTTGAGTTCTATTCCACTCAACAGGCAAAAAAGAGCAACAATTACGGTGAGAGTAACTGAGTTCAGTTATAGTCCACTTTACAGCCAAACAAGGGCCACAATTCACCGTAAAAAAGGCGCAGCTAGTTCTAGTCAACTGAGTGCTGGCCAAGAATAGCAATATTTCATTGTGAAAGAAACAGAGTTAAGTTCTAGTCCACTCTTTAGTCACAAATGGGCAACAATTCATCGTGAAAGTAACAGAGTTCAGTTATAGTCCACTTTACAGCCAAAGAAGAGCCACAATTCATCGTGGAAAAAGCGCAGTTATTTCTAGTCATCTGGATGCTGGCCAAGAATTGCAACATTTAATTGGGAAAGAAGCAGAGCTTAGTTCTAGTCCACTCTATATTCAAAAAGGGCAACAATTTATCGTGAAAGTAGCAGACTTGAGTTCTAGTCGACTCAACAGGCAAAAAAGAGCAACAATTCATCGTGAAAGTATTAGAGTTCAGTTCTAGTCCACTTAACAGCCAAACAAGGGCCCCAATTCACCGTAAAAAAAGCGCAGCTAGTTTAGGTCAACTAGATGCTGGCCAAGAATAGCAATATTTCATTGTGAATTAAACAGAGTAAAGTTCTAGTCCACTCTACAGTCAAACAAGGGCAACAATTCAACGTGAAGGTAGCAGAGATAAGTTCTAGTCAACTGTACAGTCAAAAAAGGGCAACAATTCATTGTGAAAGTATCAGAGTTCAGTTCTAGTCAACTTTACAGCCCAAGAAGGGCCACAATTCGCCGTGAAAAAAGTGCATGTAGTTCTAGTCAACTAGATGCTGGCGAAGAATTGCAAAACTTCATCGTGAAAGAAGAACTGGAAGTACTAGACAACTCTACAAGCGAAGAACGGCAACAATACATGCTGAAGGTAGCAGAATCTAGTTCTAGTCCACTCTACAGTCAAAAAAGGGCTACAATTTATCGTGAAGGTAGCAGACTTGAGTTCTAGTCCACACTACAGGCACATAAGTCCAACAATTCATCATGAAAGTACCAGAGTTCAGTTCTACTCCACTTTACAGCAAAAGAAGGGCCACAATTCATCGTTAAAAAACGCAGCTAGTTTTAGTGAACTAGAACCTGGCCAAGAATTGCAACATTTCATTGGGAAACAAGCAGAGGAAGTTCATGTCAACTCTACAGAGAAAGAAGGGCAACAATTCAACGTGAAGGTAGCAGACTTGAGTTCTAGTCCACTCTACAGTAAAAAAAGGGCAACAATTCATCGTGAAAGTACCAGAGTTCAGTTCTAGTCTACATTACAGCCAAAGAAGAGCCACAATTAACCGTGAAAAAAGTGCAGATAGTTCTAGTCAACGAGATGCTGGCGAAGAATTGCACAACTTCAATGTGAAAGAAGCAGAGTTAAGTTCTAGTCCACTGTACAGTAAAAAGAGGGCCACAATTCAACGTGAAGGTAGCAGACTTGAGTTCTAGTCCACTTTACAGCCAAAGAAGGGCAACAATTCATCGTGAAAATAGCGCAGCCATTGCTAGTCAACTGGATGTTGGACAAGAATTGCAACATTTTATCGTGAAAAAAGCAGAGTTAAGTTCTAGTCCACTCTACAGTCAAAAAAGGGCACCAATTCATCGTGAAAGTACCACAGTTCACTTCTACTCCACTTTACAGCAAAAGAAGCGCCACAATTCATCGTTAAAAAAACGTAGGTAGTTCTAGTCAACTAGATGCTGGCGAAGAATTGCAAAACTTCATCGTGAAAGAAGCAGAGGAAGTTCTAGTCAACTCTACAAGCGAAGAACGGCAACAATTCAAGCTGAAGGTAGGAGAGACTAGTTCTAGTCCATTCCACAGTCAAAAAAGGGAAACAATTCATCGTGAAGGTAGCGGACTTCAGTTTTAGTCCATTATACAGGCAAAAAGAGCAACAATTCGTCGGGACAGTACAAGAGTTCAGTTATAGTCCACTTTACAGCCAAAGAAGAGCCACAATTCATCGTGGAAAAAGCGATATTTCTAGTCACCTGGATACTGGCCAAGAATTGCAACATTTAATCGTGAAAGAAGCAGACCTTAGTTCTACCACTCTATAGGCAAAAAAGGGCACCAATTCGTCAAAAATTGCCATAGTTCTAGTCCACTTTACAGCCAAAGAAGGGCCACAATTCACCGTAAAAAATGCAGCTTGTTCATGTCAACTGGATGCTGGCCAAGAATAGCAATATTTCATTGTGAAAGAAAAGAGTTAAGTTCTTGTCCACTCTACAGTCAAAAAAGGGCAACAATTCATCGTGAAAGTAACAGAGTTCAGTTCTAGTCTACTTTACAGCAAAAGAAGGGCCACAATTCACCGTGAAAAAAGCGCAGGTAGTTCTAGTCAACTAGATTCTGGCGAAGAATTGCAAAACTTCATCCTGAAAGAAGCAGAGGAAGTTGTAGTCATCTGTACAAGCGAAGAACGGCAACAATTCACGGTCAAGGGAGCAGAATTTAGTTCTAGTCCATTCTACAGTTAAAAAAGGGCAACAATTCATCCTGAAGGTAGGAGACTTCAGTTCTAGTCCATTATACAGGCAAAAAGAGCAACAATTCGTCGGGAAAGTACCAGACTTCAGTTATAGTCCACTTTACAGCCAAAGAAGCGCCACAATTCAACGTGAAATAAGCGCAGGTAGTTCTAGTCAACTAGATTCTTACGAAGAATTGCAAAACTTCATCGTGAAAGAAGCAGAGGAAGTTGTAGTCATCTGTACAAGCGAAGAACGGCAACAATTCACGGTCAAGGGTGCAGAATTTAGTTCTAGTCCATTCTACAGTCACAAAAGGGCAACAATTCATCGTGAAGGTAGGAGACTTGAGTTCTAGTTCACGCAACAGGCAAAAAACGAGCAACAATTATCGTGAAAGTAACAGAGTTCAGTTCTAGTCCACTAAACAGCCAAACAAGGGCCACAATTCACCGTGAAAAAAGCGCAGCTTGTTCTAGTCAACTGGATGCTGGCCAAGAATAGCAATATTTCATTGTGAAAGAAACAGAGTTAAGTTCTAGTCCACTCTACAGTCAAAAAAGGGCAACAATCCATCGTGAAAGTAACAGAGTTCAGCTCTAGTCTACTTTACAGCCAAATAAGGGCCGCAATTCACCGTGAAAAAAGCGCAGGTAGTTCTAGTCAATTAGATGCTGGCAAAGAATTGCAAAACTTCATCGTGAAAGAAGCAGAGGAAGTTGTAGTCATCTGTACAAGCGAAGAACGGCAACATTTCAAGGTCAAGGGAGCAGAATTTAGTTCTAGTCCATTCTACAGTCAAAAAATGGCAACAATGCATCGTCAAGTAAGCAGACTTCAGTTCTCGTCCACACTACAGGCAAGTAAGGGCAAAAGTTCAACATGAAGTATCAGAGCTCAGTTCTACTCCACTTTACAGCAAAAGAAGTGTCACAATTCACCGTGAAAAAAGCGCAGGTAGTTCTAGTCAAACTAGATTCTGGCGAAGAATTGCAAAACTTCATCGTGAAAGAAGCAGAGGAAGTTGTAGTCATCTGTACAAGCGAAGAACGGCAACAATTCACGGTCAAGGGAGCAGAATGTAGTTCTAGTCCATTCTACAGTTAAAAAAGGGCAACAATTCATCCTGGAGGTAGGAGACTTCAGTTCTAGTCCATTATACAGGCAAAAAGAGCAACAATTCGTCGGGAAAGTACCAGACTTCAGTTATAGTCCACTTTACAGCCAAAGAAGCGCCACAATTCAACGTGAAAAAAGCGCAGGTAGTTCTAGTCAACTAGATTCTTACGAGAATTGCAAAACTTCATCGTGAAAGAAGCAGAGGAAGTTGTAGTCATCTGTACAAGCGAAGAACGGCAACCAATTCACGGTCAAGGGTGCAGAATTTAGTTCTAGTCCATTCTACAGTCACAAAAGGGCAACAATTCATCGTGAAGGTAGGAGACTTCAGTTCTACTCCATTAGACAGGCAAAAAGAACAACAATTCGTCGGGAAATTACCAGAGTTCCGTTATAGTCCACTTTACAGCCAAAGAAGAGCCACAATTCACCGTGAAAGAAGTGCAGGCAGTTCTAGTCAACTAGATGTTGGCGAAGAATTGCAAAACTTCATCGTGAACGAAGCAGAGGAAGTTGTTGTCAACTGTACAAGCGAAGAACGGCAACGATTCATGCTGAAGGTAGCAGAGTGTAGTTCTAGGCCACGCTACAGTCAAAAAAGGGCAACAATTTATCGTGAAAGTAGCAGACTTGAGTTCTAGTTCACGCAACAGGCAAAAAACGAGCAACAATTATCGTGAAAGTAACAGAGTTAAGTTCTAGTCCACTAAACAGCCAAACAAGGGCCACAATTCACCGTGAAAAAAGCGCAGCTTGTTCTAGTCAACTGGATGCTGGCCAAGAATAGCAATATTTCATTGTGAAAGAAACAGAGTTAAGTTCTAGTCCACTCTACAGTCAAAAAGGGCAACATACATCGTGAAAGTAACAGAGTTCAGCTCTAGTCTACTTTACAGCCAAAGAAGGGCCGCAATTCACCGTGAAAAAAGCGCAGGTAGTTCTAGTAAATTAGATGCTGGCAAAGAATTGCAAAACTTCATCGTGAAAGAAGCAGAGGAAGTTGAAGTCATCTGTACAAGCGAAGAACGGCAACATTTCAAGGTCAAGGGAGCAGAATTTAGTTCTAGTCCATTCTACAGTCAAAAAATGGCAACAATGCATCGTCAAGTAAGCAGACTTCAGTTCTCGTCCACACTACAGGCAAGTAGGGCAACAGTTCAACATGAAAGTATCAGAGCTCAGTTCTACTCCACTTTACAGCAAAAGAAGGGCCACAATTCATCGTTAAATAAAGCAGCTAGTTCTAGTGAACTGGATGTTGGCCAAGAATTGCAACATTTCATTGGGAGAGAAGCAGAGGAAGTTCTTGTCAACTCTACGGAGAAAGAAGCGCAACAATTCATGGTGAAGTAAGCAGAGTTTAGTTCTAGTTACTCTACAGTCAAAAAGGGCAACAATTCAACGTGAAGGTAGCAGACTTGAGTTCTAGTTCACTCTACTGTCAAAAAAGGACAACAATTCATCGTGAAAGTACCAGAGTTCAGTTCTAGTCCACATTACAGCCAAAGAAGAGCCACAAATCACCGCAGAGTTAAGTTCTAGTCCACTTACAGCCAAACAAGGGCCACAATTCACCGTAAAAAAAGCGCAGCTAGTTCTAGTCAACTGGATGCTGGCCAAGAATAGCAATATTCATTGTGAAATAAACAGAGTTAAGTTCTAGTCCACTCTACATTCAAAAAGGGCAACAATTCATCGTGAAAGTAACAGAGTTCAGTTAGAGTCAACTTACAGCCAAAGAAGAGCCACAATTCATCGTGGAAAAAGCGTAATTTTTTCTAGTCACCTGGATGCTGGCCAAGAATTGCAACATTTAATTGTGAAAGAAGCAGAGCTTAGTTCTAGTCCACTCTATAGTCAAAAAAGGGCAACAATTCATCGTGAAGGTAGCAGGCTTCGGTTCTATTCCACTCTACAGGCAAAAAGGGCACCAATTCGTTGGAAAAGTACCAGAGTTCAGTTCTAGTCCACTTTACAGCCAAAGAAAGGCCACAATTCATCGTGAAAAAGGCGCAGCTAGTTCTAGAAAGAGCGTAAGATTGGGCGAGTTGGTATTCCATGTCTTGTACTTAATAGCGCATAAAAAGGGGACGAGGCACAGATGGACGACGCGGACACAGCGCTAACTTCCAACAATCGTTTATTCTACGAAGCACTTCACATATATATAGTTAACAGATAGCAGCGCACGCAAGCGCATAAGTACTGGTTTTTTAAAACATGATGGTAACGTGGCATGTGTAATGGAAAAGATGAGATCGAAGATGAAAAAGGTGAAAAAACGATTAAAAAGATTTTAAACAATTTTTCTTGTAGCGACAGATTAGAATGCTATCTTCATCACGCCACCCTCTGTACCTTGTTTAAAAATCTAATTCTTTTTTCGAAAGATCAATTGAAGGCGCGCTAACACAAGCTTCCCCAAACTAGCGATCTTCGCCGCTTCAATGATCTCACGTGTTGTTTGTATTGGGCTTCTTCCTATCGCTGTGCACTGCTTATAAATGGGACTGCACCCATGCTTTCTACAGTGGAAAGCCAGATGGCCCACTCCTCCAGTTCGCACGTTGTTTGCGTGTTCACGCAGCCTATCATTTATACACCTTCCTGAAGCCTATCATTCCCACCTTCCCGAAGAAGCCACCTTCCCGCAGCCTATCATTTATACAGGAAGGTGTATAAATGATAGGCTGCGTGAACACGCAAACAACGTGCGAACTGGAGGAGTGGGCCATCTGGCTTTCCACTGTAGAAAGCATGGGTGCAGTCCCATTATAAGCAGTGCACAGCGATAGGAAGAAGCCCAATACAAACAACACGTGAGATCATTGAAGCGGCGAAGATCGCTAGTTTGGGGGAAGCTTGTGTTAGCGCGCCTTCAATCGATCTTTCGAAAAAAGAATTAGATTTTTTAAACAAGGTACAGAGGGTGGCGTGATGAAGATAGCATCCTAATCTGTCGCTACAAGAAAAATTGTTTTAAAATCTTTTTTAATCGTTTTTTTCACCTTTTTCATCTTCGATCTCATCTTTTCCATTACACCATGCCACGTTACCATCATGTTTTAAAAAACCAGTACTTATGCGCTTGCGTGCGCTGCTATCTGTTAACTATATATATGTGAAGTGCTTCGTAGAATAAACGATTGTTGGAAGTTAGCGCTGTGTCCGCGTCGTCCATCTGTGCCTCGTCCCCTTTTTATGCGCTATTAAGTACAGCTAGTTCTAGTCAACTGAATGCTGGCCAAGAATAGCAATATTTCATTGTGAAAGAAACAGAGTTAAGTTCTAGTCCACTCTTTAGTCACAATGGGCACAATTCATCGTGAAAGTAACAGAGTTCAGTTATAGTCCACTTTACAGCCAAAGAAGAGCCACAATTCATCGTGGAAAAAGCGCAGTTATTTGAAGTCATCTGGATGCTGGCCAAGAATTGCAACATTTACTTGGGAAAGAAGCAGAGCTTAGTTCTAGTCCACTCTATATTCAAAAAAGGGCAACAATTTATCGTGAAAGTAGCAGACTTGAGTTCTAGTCGACCTCAACAGGCAAAAAAGAGCAACAATTCATCGTGAAAGTAATAGAGTTCAGTTCTAGTCCACTTAACAGCCAAACAAGGGCCCCAATTCACCGTTAAAAAGCGCATCTAGTTTAGGTCAACTAAATGCTGGCCAAGAATAGCTATATTTCATTGTGAAATTAACAGAGTAAAGTTCTAGTCCACTCTACAGTCAAAAAAGGGCAACAATTTATCGTGAAGGTAGCAGACTTGAGTTATAGTCCACACTACAGGCACATAAGTCCAACAATTTATCATGAAAGTACCAGAGCTCAGTTCTACTCCACTTTACAGCAAAAGAAGGGCCCCAATTCATCGTTTAAAAAACGCAGCTAGTTTTAGTGAACTAGAACCTGGCCAAGAATTGCAACATTTCATTGGGAAACCAGCAGCGGAAGTTCATGTCAACTCTACAGAGAAAGAAGGGCAACAATTCAACCTGAAGGTAGCAGACTTGAGTTCTAGTCCACTCTACAGTCAAGAAAGGGCAACAATTCATCGTGAAAGTACCAGAGTTCAGTTCTATCCTACATTACAGCCAAAGAAGAGCCACAATTCACCGTGAAAAAAGTGCAGGTAGTTCTAGTCAACTAGATGCTGGCGAAGGATCGCACAACTTAATCGTGAAAGAAGCAGAGTTGAGTTCTAGTCCACTCTACAGTCAAAAAAGGGCAACAATTCAACGTGAAGCTAGCAGACTTCCGTTCTAGTCCATTATACAGGCAAAAAGAGCAACAATTCGTCGGGAAAGTACAAGAGTTCCGTTCTAGTCCACTTTACAGTTAAAGAAGGGCCACAATTCATCGTGAAAAAAGCAGAATTTAGTTATAGTCATCTAGATTCTGGCGAAGAATTGCAAAACCTCATCGTGAAAGAAGCCGAGGAAGTTCTAGTCAACTCTACAAGCGAAGAACGGCAACAATTCATGGTGAAGGTAGCAGAGTCTAGTTCTAGTCCGCTCTACAGTCAAAAAAGGGCAACAATTTACCGTGAAAGTAGCAGACTTCAGTTCTCGTCCACACTACAGGCACATAAGGGCAACAATTCATCATGAAGTACCAGAGTTCAGTTCTACTCCACTTTACAGCAAAAGAAGGGCCACAATTCATCGTTAAAAACGCAGCTAGTTTTAGTGAACTAGAACCTGGCCAAGAATTGCAACATTTCATTGGGAAACAAGCAGAGGAAGTTCATGTCAACTCAACAGAGAAAGAAGGGCAACAATTCAACGTGAAGGTAGCAGACTTGAGTTCTAGTCCACTCTACAGTAAAAAAAGGGCAACAATTCATCGTGAAAGTAACAGGGTTCAGTTCTAGTCTACTTTACAGCCAAGAAGGGCCACAATTCACCGTGAAAAAAGCGCAAGTATTTCTAGTCAACCAGATTCTGGCGAAGAATTGCAAAATTTCATCGTGAAAGAAGCAGAGGAAGTCCTAGTCATCTCTACAAGCGAATAATGGCAACAATTCACGGTCAAGGGAGCAGAGTTTAGTTCTAGTCCACTCTACAGTCATAAAAAGGCAACAATGCATCGTCAAGGTAGCAGACTTCCGTTCTAGTCCATTATACAGGCAAAAAGAGCAACAATTCATCGGGAAAGTACCAGAGTTCCGTTATAGTCCACTTTACAGCCAAAGAAGAGCCACAAATCATCCTGGAAAAAGCGCTGTTATTTCTAGTCATCTGGATGCTGGCTAAAAATTGCAACATTTAATTGGGAAAGAAGCAGAGCTTAGTTCTAGTCCACTCTATATTCAAAAAAGGGCAACAATTTATCGTGAAGGTAGCAGACTTGAGTTCTATTCCACTCAAAAGGCAAAAAAGAGCAACAATTCATCGTGAAAGTAATAGAGTTCAGTTCTAGTCCACTTAACAGCCAAACAAGGGCCCCAATTAACCGTAAAAAAGCGCAGCTAGTTTAGGTCAACTAGATGCTGGCCAAGAATAGCAATATTTCATTGTGAAATAAACAGAGTAAAGTTCTAGTCCACTCTACAGTCAAAAAAGGGCAACAATTCAACGTGAAGGTAGCAGAGATAAGTTCTAGTCCACTCTACAGTCAAAAAAGGGCAACAATTCATCGTGAAAGTATCAGAGTTCAGTTCTAGTCTACTTTACAGCCAAAGAAGGGCCACAATTCGCCGTGAAAAAAGAGCATGTAGTTCTAGTCAACTAGATGCTGGCGAAGAATTACAAAACTTCATCGTGACAGAAGCAGAGGAAGTTCTAGACAACTCTACAAGCGAAGAACGGCAACAATACATGCTGAAGGTAGCAGAATCTAGTTCTAGTCCACTCTACAGTCAAAAAAGGGCAACAATTTATCGTGAAGGTAGCAGACTTGAGTTCTCGTCCACTCAACAGGCAAAAAAGAGCAACAATTATCGTGAAAGTAACAGAGTTCAGTTCTAGTCCACTTTACAGCCATACAGGGCCACAATTCACCGTAAAAAAGCGCAGCTAGTTCTAGTCAACTAGATGGTGGCCAAGAATAGCAATATTTCATTGTGAAAGAAACAGAGGAAGTTCTAATTCATCTCTACAAGCGAAGAACGGCAACAATTCACGGTCGAGGGAGCAGAATTTAGTTCTAGTCAATCCTACAGTCAAAAATGGCAACAATGCATCGTCAAGTAAGCAGACTTCAGTTCTCGTCCACACTACAGGCAAATAAGGGCCACAATTCATCATGAAAGTATCAGAGCTCAGTTTTACTCCACTTTACAGCAAAAGAGGGCCACAATTCATCGTTAAATAAAGCAGCTAATTCTAGTGAACTGGATGGATGTTGGCCAAGAATTGCAACATTTCATTGGGAGAGAAGCAGAGGAAGTTCTTGTCAACTCTACGGAGAAAGAAGCGCAACAATTCATGGTGAAGGAAACAGAGTTTAGTTCTAGTTTACTCTACAGCCAAAAGAGCAACAATTCAACGTGAAAGTAGCAGACTTCAGTTCTCGTCCACACTACAGGCACATAAGTCCAACAATTCATCATGAAAGTACCAGAGCTCAGTTCTACTCCACTTTACAGCAAAAGAAGGGCCACAATTCATCGTTAAAAAACGCAGCTAGTTTAGTGAACTAGAACCTGGCCAAGAATTGCAAACATTTCATTGGAAACCAGCAGAGGAAGTTCATGTCAACTCTACAGAGAAAGAAGGGCAACAATTCAACCTGAAGGTAGCAGACTTGAGTTCTAGTCCACTCTACAGTCAAGAAAGGGCAACAATTCATCGTGAAAGTACCAGAGTTCAGTTCTAGCCTACATTACAGCCAAAGAAGAGCCACAATTCACCGTGAAAAAAGTGCAGGTAGTTCTAGTCAACTAGATGCTGGCGAAGGATCGCACAACTTAATCGTGAAGAAGCACAGTTGAGTTCTAGTCCACTCTACAGTCAAAAAAGGGCAACAATTCAACGTGAAGGTAGCAGACTTCCGTTCTAGTCCATTATACAGGTAAAAAGAGCAACAATTCGTCGGGAAAGTACAAGAGTTCAGTTCTAGTCCACTTTACAGCCAAAGAAGGGCCACAATTCATCGTGAAAAAAGCAGAATTTAGTTATAGTCATCTAGATTCTGGCGAATAATTGCAAAACCTCATCGTGAAAGAAGCCGAGGAAGTTCTAGTCAACTCTACAAGCGAAGAACGGCAACAATTCATGGTGAAGGTAGCAGAGTCTAGTTCTAGTCCGCTCTACAGTCAAAAAAGGGCAACAATTTATCGTGAAAGTAGCAGACTTCAGTTCTCGTCCACACTACAGGCACATAAGGGCAACAATTCATCGTGAAAGTACCAGAGTTCAGTTCTACTCCACTTTACAGCAAAAGAAGGGCCACAATTCATCGTTAAATAAAGCAGCTAGTTCTAGTGAACTGGATGTTGGCCAAGAATTGCAACATTTCATTGGGAGAGAAGCAGAGGAAGTTCTTGTCAACTCTACGGAGAAAGAAGCGCAACAATTCATGGTGAAGGAAGCAGAGTTTAGTTCTAGTTTACTCTACAGTCAAAAAGGGCAACAATTCAACGTGAAGGTAGCAGACTTGAGTTCTAGTCCACTCTACTGTCAAAAAAGGGCAACAATTCATCGTGAAAGTACCAGAGTTCAGTTCTAGTCCACATTACAGCCAAAGAAGAGCCACAAATCACCGCAGAGTTCAGTTCTAGTCCACTTTACAGCCAAACAAGGGCCACAATTCACCGTAAAAAAAGCGCAGCTAGTTCTAGTCAACTGGATGCTGGCCAAGAATAGCAATATTTCATTGTGAAAGAAACAGAGTTAAGTTCTAGTCCACTCTACAGTCAAAAAAGGGCAACAATTCATCGTGAAAGTAACAGAGTTCAGTTCTAGTCTAATTTACGGCCAAAGAAGGGCCACAATTCACCGTGAAAAAAGCGAAGGTCGTTCTAGTCAACTAGATTTTGGCGAAGAATTGCAAAACTATATCGTGAAAGAAGCAGAGGAAGTTCTAGTCATCTCTACAAGCGAAGAACGGCAACAATTCACGCTCAAGGGAGCAGAGTTTAGTTCTAGTCCTCTCTACAGTCAAAAAAGGGCAACAATGCATCGTCAAGGTAGCAGACTTCCGTTCTAGTCCATTATACACGCAAAAAGAGCAACAATTCGTCGGGAAAGTACCAGAGTTCAGTTAGAGTCAACTTTACAGCCAAAGAAGAGCCACAATTCATCGTGGAAAAAGCGTAATTATTTCTAGTCACCTGGATGCTGGCCAAGAATTGCAACATTTAATTGTGAAAGAAGCAGAGCTTAGTTCTAGTCCACTCTATAGTCAAAAAAGGGCAACAATTCATCGTGAAGGTAGCAGGCTTCGGTTCTATTCCACTCTACGGGCAAAAAGGGCACCAATTCGTTGGAAAAGTACCAGAGTTCAGTTCTAGTCCACTTTACAGCCAAAGAAAGGCCACAATTCATCGTGAAAAAAGCAGAGTTAAGTTATAGTCAACTAGATTCTGGCGAAGTATTGCAAAACTTCATCGTGAAAGAAGCAGAGGAAGTTCTAGTCAACTCTACAAGCGAAGAACGGCAACAATTCATGCTGAAGGTAGCAGAGTCTAGCTCTAGTCCACTCTACAGTCAAAAAATGGCAACAATTTATCGTGAAGGTAGCAGACTTGAGTTCTATTCCACTCAACAGGCAAAAAAGAGCAACAATTACGGTGAGAGTAACTGAGTTCAGTTATAGTCCACTTTACAGCCAAACAAGGGCCACAATTCACCGTAAAAAAGGCGCAGCTAGTTCTAGTCAACTGAATGCTGGCCAAGAATAGCAATATTTCATTGTGAAAGAAACAGAGTTAAGTTCTAGTCCACTCTTTAGTCACAAATGGGCAACAATTCATCGTGAAAGTAACAGAGTTCAGTTATAGTCCACTTTACAGCCAAAGAAGAGCCACAATTCATCGTGGAAAAAGCGCAGTTATTTCTAGTCATCTGGATGCTGGCCAAGAATTGCAACATTTAATTGGGAAAGAAGCAGAGCTTAGTTCTAGTCCACTCTATATTCAAAAAAGGGCAACAATTTATCGTGAAGGTAGCAGACTTGAGTTCTATTCCACTCAAAAGGCAAAAAAGAGCAACAATTCATCGTGAAAGTAATAGAGTTCAGTTCTAGTCCACTTAACAGCCAAACAAGGGCCCCAATTAACCGTAAAAAAAGCGCAGCTAGTTTAGGTCAACTAGATGCTGGCCAAGAATAGCAATATTTCATTGTGAATTAAACAGAGTAAAGTTCTAGTCCACTCTACAGTCAAAAAAGGGCAACAATTCAACGTGAAGGTAGCAGAGATAAGTTCTAGTCCTTTCTACAGTCAAAAAAGGGCAACAATTCATCGTGAAAGTATCAGAGTTCAGTTCTAGTCTACTTTACAGCCAAAGAAGGGCCACAATTCGCCGTGAAAAAAGTGCATGTAGTTCTAGTCAACTAGATGCTGGCGAAGAATTGCAAAACTTCATCGTGAAAGAAGCAGAGGAAGTTCTAGACAACTCTACAAGCGAAGAACGGCAACAATACATGCTGAAGGTAGCAGAATCTAGTTCTAGTCCACTCTACAGTCAAAAAAGGGCAACAATTTATTGTGAAGGTAGCAGACTTGAGTTCTAGTCCACACTACAGGCACATAAGTCCAACAATTCATCATGAAAGTACCAGAGCTCAGTTCTACTCCACTTTACAGCAAAAGAAGGGCCACAATTCTTCGTTAAAAAACGATGAAGTTTTAGTGAACTAGAACCTGGCCAAGAATTGCAATATTTCATTGGGAAACCAGCAGAGGAAGTTCATGTCAACTCTACAGAGAAAGAAGGGCAACAATTCAACCTGAAGGTAGCAGACTTGAGTTCTAGTCCACTCTACAGTCAAGAAAGGGCAACAATTCATCGTGAAAGTACCAGGGTTCAGTTCTATCCTACATTACAGCCAAAGAAGAGCCACAATTCACCGTGAAAAAAAGTGCAGGTAGTTCTAGTCAACTAGATGCTGGCGAAGGATCGCACAACTTAATCGTGAAAGAAGCAGAGTTGAGTTCTAGTCCACTCTACAGTCAAAAAAGGGCAACAATTCAACGTGAAGCTAGCAGACTTCCGTTCTAGTCCATTATACAGGCAAAAAGAGCAACAATTCGTCGGGAAAGTACAAGAGTTCCGTTCTAGTCCACTTTACAGCCAAAGAAGGGCCACAATTCATCGTGAAAAAAGCAGAATTTAGTTATAGTCATCTAGATTCTGGCGAAGAATTGCAAAACCTCATCGTGAAAGAAGCCGAGGAAGTTCTAGTCAACTCTACAAGCGAAGAACGGCAACAATTCATGGTGAAGGTAGCAGAGTCTAGTTCTAGTCCGCTCTACAGTCAAAAAAGGGCAACAATTTACCGTGAAAGTAGCAGACTTCAGTTCTCGTCCACACTACAGGCACATAAGGGCAACAATTCATCATGAAGTACCAGAGTTCAATTCTACTCCACTTTACAGCAAAAAAAGGGCCACAATTCATCGTTAAAAACGCAGCTAGTTTTAGTGAACTAGAACCTGGCCAAGAATTGCAACATTTCATTGGGAAACAAGCAGAGGAAGTTCATGTCAACTCTACAGAGAAAGAAGGGCAACAATTCAACGTGAAGGTAGCAGACTTGAGTTCTAGTCCACTCTACAGTAAAAAAAGGGCAACAATTCATCGTGAAAGTAAGAGGGTTCAGTTCTAGTCTACTTTACAGCCAAAGAAGGGCCACAATTCACCGTGAAAAAAGCGCAAGTATTTCTAGTCAACCAGATTCTGGCGAAGAATTGCAAAATTTCATCGTGAAAGAAGCAGAGGAAGTCCTAGTCATCTCTACAAGCGAATAATGGCAACAATTCACGGTCAAGGGAGCAGAGTTTAGTTCTAGTCCACTCTACAGTCATAAAAAGGCAACAATGCATCGTCAAGGTAGCAGACTTCCGTTCTAGTCCATTATACAGGCAAAAAGAGCAACAATTCATCGGGAAAGTACCAGAGTTCCGTTATAGTCCACTTTACAGCCAAAGAAGAGCCACAAATCATCCTGGAAAAAGCGCTGTTATTTCTAGTCACCTGGATGCTGGCCAAGAATTGCAACATTTCGTTGGAAAAGAAGCAGAGCTTAGTTCTAGTCCACTCTATAGTCAAAAAACGGCAACAATTCATCGTAAAGGTAGCAGGCTTCGGTTCTATTCCACTCTACAGGCAAAAAAGGGCACCAATTTGTCGGAAAAGTACCAGAGTTCAGTTCTAGTCCACTCTACAGCCAAAGAAAGGCCACACTTCATCGTGAAAAAAGCAGAGTTTAGTTATAGTCAACTAGATTCTGGCGAAGAATTGCAAAACTTCATCGTGAAAGAAGCAGAGGAAGTTCTAGTCAACTCTACAAGCGAAGAACGGCAACAATTCATGGTGAAGGTAGCAGAGTCTAGTTCTAGTCCGCTCTACAGTCAAAAAATGGCAACAATTTATCGTGAAGGTAGCAGACTTGAGTTCTATTCCACTCAACAGGCAAAAAAGAGCAACAATTACGGTGAGAGTAACTGAGTTCAGTTATAGTCCACTTTACAGCCAAACAAGGGCCACAATTCACCGTAAAAAAGGCGCAGCTAGTTCTAGTCAACTGAGTGCTGGCCAAGAATAGCAATATTTCATTGTGAAAGAAACAGAGTTAAGTTCTAGTCCACTCTTTAGTCACAAATGGGCAACAATTCATCGTGAAAGTAACAGAGTTCAGTTATAGTCCACTTTACAGCCAAAGAAGAGCCACAATTCATCGTGGAAAAAGCGCAGTTATTTCTAGTCATCTGGATGCTGGCCAAGAATTGCAACATTTAATTGGGAAAGAAGCAGAGCTTAGTTCTAGTCCACTCTATATTCAAAAAAGGGCAACAATTTATCGTGAAAGTAGCAGACTTGAGTTCTAGTCGACTCAACAGGCAAAAAAGAGCAACAATTCATCGTGAAAGTATTAGAGTTCAGTTCTAGTCCACTTAACAGCCAAACAAGGGCCCCAATTCACCGTAAAAAAAGCGCAGCTAGTTTAGGTCAACTAGATGCTGGCCAAGAATAGCAATATTTCATTGTGAATTAAACAGAGTAAAGTTCTAGTCCACTCTACAGTCAAACAAGGGCAACAATTCAACGTGAAGGTAGCAGAGATAAGTTCTAGTCAACTGTACAGTCAAAAAAGGGCAACAATTCATTGTGAAAGTATCAGAGTTCAGTTCTAGTCAACTTTACAGCCCAAGAAGGGCCACAATTCGCCGTGAAAAAAGTGCATGTAGTTCTAGTCAACTAGATGCTGGCGAAGAATTGCAAAACTTCATCGTGAAAGAAGAACTGGAAGTACTAGACAACTCTACAAGCGAAGAACGGCAACAATACATGCTGAAGGTAGCAGAATCTAGTTCTAGTCCACTCTACAGTCAAAAAAGGGCTACAATTTATCGTGAAGGTAGCAGACTTGAGTTCTAGTCCACACTACAGGCACATAAGTCCAACAATTCATCATGAAAGTACCAGAGTTCAGTTCTACTCCACTTTACAGCAAAAGAAGGGCCACAATTCATCGTTAAAAAACGCAGCTAGTTTTAGTGAACTAGAACCTGGCCAAGAATTGCAACATTTCATTGGGAAACAAGCAGAGGAAGTTCATGTCAACTCTACAGAGAAAGAAGGGCAACAATTCAACGTGAAGGTAGCAGACTTGAGTTCTAGTCCACTCTACAGTAAAAAAAGGGCAACAATTCATCGTGAAAGTACCAGAGTTCAGTTCTAGTCTACATTACAGCCAAAGAAGAGCCACAATTAACCGTGAAAAAAGTGCAGATAGTTCTAGTCAACGAGATGCTGGCGAAGAATTGCACAACTTCAATGTGAAAGAAGCAGAGTTAAGTTCTAGTCCACTGTACAGTAAAAAGAGGGCCACAATTCAACGTGAAGGTAGCAGACTTGAGTTCTAGTCCACTTTACAGCCAAAGAAGGGCAACAATTCATCGTGAAAATAGCGCAGCCATTGCTAGTCAACTGGATGTTGGACAAGAATTGCAACATTTTATCGTGAAAAAAGCAGAGTTAAGTTCTAGTCCACTCTACAGTCAAAAAAGGGCACCAATTCATCGTGAAAGTACCACAGTTCACTTCTACTCCACTTTACAGCAAAAGAAGCGCCACAATTCATCGTTAAAAAAACGTAGGTAGTTCTAGTCAACTAGATGCTGGCGAAGAATTGCAAAACTTCATCGTGAAAGAAGCAGAGGAAGTTCTAGTCAACTCTACAAGCGAAGAACGGCAACAATTCAAGCTGAAGGTAGGAGAGACTAGTTCTAGTCCATTCCACAGTCAAAAAAGGGAAACAATTCATCGTGAAGGTAGCGGACTTCAGTTTTAGTCCATTATACAGGCAAAAAGAGCAACAATTCGTCGGGACAGTACAAGAGTTCAGTTATAGTCCACTTTACAGCCAAAGAAGAGCCACAATTCATCGTGGAAAAAGCGATATTTCTAGTCACCTGGATACTGGCCAAGAATTGCAACATTTAATCGTGAAAGAAGCAGACCTTAGTTCTACCACTCTATAGGCAAAAAAGGGCACCAATTCGTCAAAAAATTGCCATAGTTCTAGTCCACTTTACAGCCAAAGAAGGGCCACAATTCACCGTAAAAAATGCAGCTTGTTCATGTCAACTGGATGCTGGCCAAGAATAGCAATATTTCATTGTGAAAGAAAAGAGTTAAGTTCTTGTCCACTCTACAGTCAAAAAAGGGCAACAATTCATCGTGAAAGTAACAGAGTTCAGTTCTAGTCTACTTTACAGCAAAAGAAGGGCCACAATTCACCGTGAAAAAAGCGCAGGTAGTTCTAGTCAACTAGATTCTGGCGAAGAATTGCAAAACTTCATCCTGAAAGAAGCAGAGGAAGTTGTAGTCATCTGTACAAGCGAAGAACGGCAACAATTCACGGTCAAGGGAGCAGAATTTAGTTCTAGTCCATTCTACAGTTAAAAAAGGGCAACAATTCATCCTGAAGGTAGGAGACTTCAGTTCTAGTCCATTATACAGGCAAAAAGAGCAACAATTCGTCGGGAAAGTACCAGACTTCAGTTATAGTCCACTTTACAGCCAAAGAAGCGCCACAATTCAACGTGAAATAAGCGCAGGTAGTTCTAGTCAACTAGATTCTTACGAAGAATTGCAAAACTTCATCGTGAAAGAAGCAGAGGAAGTTGTAGTCATCTGTACAAGCGAAGAACGGCAACAATTCACGGTCAAGGGTGCAGAATTTAGTTCTAGTCCATTCTACAGTCACAAAAGGGCAACAATTCATCGTGAAGGTAGGAGACTTGAGTTCTAGTTCACGCAACAGGCAAAAACGAGCAACAATTATCGTGAAAGTAACAGAGTTCAGTTCTAGTCCACTAAACAGCCAAACAAGGGCCACAATTCACCGTGAAAAAAGCGCAGCTTGTTCTAGTCAACTGGATGCTGGCCAAGAATAGCAATATTTCATTGTGAAAGAAACAGAGTTAAGTTCTAGTCCACTCTACAGTCAAAAAAGGGCAACAATCCATCGTGAAAGTAACAGAGTTCAGCTCTAGTCTACTTTACAGCCAAATAAGGGCCGCAATTCACCGTGAAAAAAGCGCAGGTAGTTCTAGTCAATTAGATGCTGGCAAAGAATTGCAAAACTTCATCGTGAAAGAAGCAGAGGAAGTTGTAGTCATCTGTACAAGCGAAGAACGGCAACATTTCAAGGTCAAGGGAGCAGAATTTAGTTCTAGTCCATTCTACAGTCAAAAAATGGCAACAATGCATCGTCAAGTAAGCAGACTTCAGTTCTCGTCCACACTACAGGCAAGTAAGGGCAAAAGTTCAACATGAAAGTATCAGAGCTCAGTTCTACTCCACTTTACAGCAAAAGAAGTGTCACAATTCACCGTGAAAAAAGCGCAGGTAGTTCTAGTCAACTAGATTCTGGCGAAGAATTGCAAAACTTCATCGTGAAAGAAGCAGAGGAAGTTGTAGTCATCTGTACAAGCGAAGAACGGCAACAATTCACGGTCAAGGGAGCAGAATGTAGTTCTAGTCCATTCTACAGTTAAAAAAGGGCAACAATTCATCCTGGAGGTAGGAGACTTCAGTTCTAGTCCATTATACAGGCAAAAAGAGCAACAATTCGTCGGGAAAGTACCAGACTTCAGTTATAGTCCACTTTACAGCCAAAGAAGCGCCACAATTCAACGTGAAAAAAGCGCAGGTAGTTCTAGTCAACTAGATTCTTACGAAGAATTGCAAAACTTCATCGTGAAAGAAGCAGAGGAAGTTGTAGTCATCTGTACAAGCGAAGAACGGCAACAATTCACGGTCAAGGGTGCAGAATTTAGTTCTAGTCCATTCTACAGTCACAAAAGGGCAACAATTCATCGTGAAGGTAGGAGACTTCAGTTCTACTCCATTAGACAGGCAAAAAGAACAACAATTCGTCGGGAAATTACCAGAGTTCCGTTATAGTCCACTTTACAGCCAAAGAAGAGCCACAATTCACCGTGAAAGAAGTGCAGGCAGTTCTAGTCAACTAGATGTTGGCGAAGAATTGCAAAACTTCATCGTGAACGAAGCAGAGGAAGTTGTTGTCAACTGTACAAGCGAAGAACGGCAACGATTCATGCTGAAGGTAGCAGAGTGTAGTTCTAGGCCACGCTACAGTCAAAAAAGGGCAACAATTTATCGTGAAAGTAGCAGACTTGAGTTCTAGTTCACGCAACAGGCAAAAACGAGCAACAATTATCGTGAAAGTAACAGAGTTAAGTTCTAGTCCACTAAACAGCCAAACAAGGGCCACAATTCACCGTGAAAAAAGCGCAGCTTGTTCTAGTCAACTGGATGCTGGCCAAGAATAGCAATATTTCATTGTGAAAGAAACAGAGTTAAGTTCTAGTCCACTCTACAGTCAAAAAAGGGCAACAATACATCGTGAAAGTAACAGAGTTCAGCTCTAGTCTACTTTACAGCCAAAGAAGGGCCGCAATTCACCGTGAAAAAAGCGCAGGTAGTTCTAGTAAATTAGATGCTGGCAAAGAATTGCAAAACTTCATCGTGAAAGAAGCAGAGGAAGTTGAAGTCATCTGTACAAGCGAAGAACGGCAACATTTCAAGGTCAAGGGAGCAGAATTTAGTTCTAGTCCATTCTACAGTCAAAAAATGGCAACAATGCATCGTCAAGTAAGCAGACTTCAGTTCTCGTCCACACTACAGGCAAGTAAGGGCAACAGTTCAACATGAAAGTATCAGAGCTCAGTTCTACTCCACTTTACAGCAAAAGAAGGGCCACAATTCATCGTTAAATAAAGCAGCTAGTTCTAGTGAACTGGATGTTGGCCAAGAATTGCAACATTTCATTGGGAGAGAAGCAGAGGAAGTTCTTGTCAACTCTACGGAGAAAGAAGCGCAACAATTCATGGTGAAGTAAGCAGAGTTTAGTTCTAGTTTACTCTACAGTCAAAAAGGGCAACAATTCAACGTGAAGGTAGCAGACTTGAGTTCTAGTTCACTCTACTGTCAAAAAAGGACAACAATTCATCGTGAAAGTACCAGAGTTCAGTTCTAGTCCACATTACAGCCAAAGAAGAGCCACAAATCACCGCAGAGTTAAGTTCTAGTCCACTTTACAGCCAAACAAGGGCCACAATTCACCGTAAAAAAAGCGCAGCTAGTTCTAGTCAACTGGATGCTGGCCAAGAATAGCAATATTTCATTGTGAAATAAACAGAGTTAAGTTCTAGTCCACTCTACATTCAAAAAAGGGCAACAATTCATCGTGAAAGTAACAGAGTTCAGTTAGAGTCAACTTTACAGCCAAAGAAGAGCCACAATTCATCGTGGAAAAAGCGTAATTTTTTCTAGTCACCTGGATGCTGGCCAAGAATTGCAACATTTAATTGTGAAAGAAGCAGAGCTTAGTTCTAGTCCACTCTATAGTCAAAAAAGGGCAACAATTCATCGTGAAGGTAGCAGGCTTCGGTTCTATTCCACTCTACAGGCAAAAAGGGCACCAATTCGTTGGAAAAGTACCAGAGTTCAGTTCTAGTCCACTTTACAGCCAAAGAAAGGCCACAATTCATCGTGAAAAAGGCGCAGCTAGTTCTAGAAAGAGCGTAAGATTGGGCGAGTTGGTATTCCATGTCTTGTACTTAATAGCGCATAAAAAGGGGACGAGGCACAGATGGACGACGCGGACACAGCGCTAACTTCCAACAATCGTTTATTCTACGAAGCACTTCACATATATATAGTTAACAGATAGCAGCGCACGCAAGCGCATAAGTACTGGTTTTTTAAAACATGATGGTAACGTGGCATGTGTAATGGAAAAGATGAGATCGAAGATGAAAAAGGTGAAAAAACGATTAAAAAAGATTTTAAACAATTTTTCTTGTAGCGACAGATTAGAATGCTATCTTCATCACGCCACCCTCTGTACCTTGTTTAAAAAATCTAATTCTTTTTTCGAAAGATCAATTGAAGGCGCGCTAACACAAGCTTCCCCCAAACTAGCGATCTTCGCCGCTTCAATGATCTCACGTGTTGTTTGTATTGGGCTTCTTCCTATCGCTGTGCACTGCTTATAAATGGGACTGCACCCATGCTTTCTACAGTGGAAAGCCAGATGGCCCACTCCTCCAGTTCGCACGTTGTTTGCGTGTTCACGCAGCCTATCATTTATACACCTTCCTGAAGCCTATCATTCCCACCTTCCCGAAGAAGCCACCTTCCCGCAGCCTATCATTTATACAGGAAGGTGTATAAATGATAGGCTGCGTGAACACGCAAACAACGTGCGAACTGGAGGAGTGGGCCATCTGGCTTTCCACTGTAGAAAGCATGGGTGCAGTCCCATTTATAAGCAGTGCACAGCGATAGGAAGAAGCCCAATACAAACAACACGTGAGATCATTGAAGCGGCGAAGATCGCTAGTTTGGGGGAAGCTTGTGTTAGCGCGCCTTCAATCGATCTTTCGAAAAAAGAATTAGATTTTTTAAACAAGGTACAGAGGGTGGCGTGATGAAGATAGCATCCTAATCTGTCGCTACAAGAAAAATTGTTTAAAATCTTTTTTAATCGTTTTTTCACCTTTTTCATCTTCGATCTCATCTTTTCCATTACACATGCCACGTTACCATCATGTTTTAAAAAACCAGTACTTATGCGCTTGCGTGCGCTGCTATCTGTTAACTATATATATGTGAAGTGCTTCGTAGAATAAACGATTGTTGGAAGTTAGCGCTGTGTCCGCGTCGTCCATCTGTGCCTCGTCCCCTTTTTATGCGCTATTAAGTACAAGCTAGTTCTAGTCAACTGAATGCTGGCCAAGAATAGCAATATTTCATTGTGAAAGAAACAGAGTTAAGTTCTAGTCCACTCTTTAGTCACAAATGGGCAACAATTCATCGTGAAAGTAACAGAGTTCAGTTATAGTCCACTTTACAGCCAAAGAAGAGCCACAATTCATCGTGGAAAAAGCGCAGTTATTTGAAGTCATCTGGATGCTGGCCAAGAATTGCAACATTTACTTGGGAAAGAAGCAGAGCTTAGTTCTAGTCCACTCTATATTCAAAAAAGGGCAACAATTTATCGTGAAAGTAGCAGACTTGAGTTCTAGTCGACTCAACAGGCAAAAAAGAGCAACAATTCATCGTGAAAGTAATAGAGTTCAGTTCTAGTCCACTTAACAGCCAAACAAGGGCCCCAATTCACCGTTAAAAAAGCGCATCTAGTTTAGGTCAACTAAATGCTGGCCAAGAATAGCTATATTTCATTGTGAAATTAACAGAGTAAAGTTCTAGTCCACTCTACAGTCAAAAAAGGGCAACAATTTATCGTGAAGGTAGCAGACTTGAGTTATAGTCCACACTACAGGCACATAAGTCCAACAATTTATCATGAAAGTACCAGAGCTCAGTTCTACTCCACTTTACAGCAAAAGAAGGGCCACAATTCATCGTTAAAAAACGCAGCTAGTTTTAGTGAACTAGAACCTGGCCAAGAATTGCAACATTTCATTGGGAAACCAGCAGCGGAAGTTCATGTCAACTCTACAGAGAAAGAAGGGCAACAATTCAACCTGAAGGTAGCAGACTTGAGTTCTAGTCCACTCTACAGTCAAGAAAGGGCAACAATTCATCGTGAAAGTACCAGAGTTCAGTTCTATCCTACATTACAGCCAAAGAAGAGCCACAATTCACCGTGAAAAAAGTGCAGGTAGTTCTAGTCAACTAGATGCTGGCGAAGGATCGCACAACTTAATCGTGAAAGAAGCAGAGTTGAGTTCTAGTCCACTCTACAGTCAAAAAAGGGCAACAATTCAACGTGAAGCTAGCAGACTTCCGTTCTAGTCCATTATACAGGCAAAAAGAGCAACAATTCGTCGGGAAAGTACAAGAGTTCCGTTCTAGTCCACTTTACAGTTAAAGAAGGGCCACAATTCATCGTGAAAAAAGCAGAATTTAGTTATAGTCATCTAGATTCTGGCGAAGAATTGCAAAACCTCATCGTGAAAGAAGCCGAGGAAGTTCTAGTCAACTCTACAAGCGAAGAACGGCAACAATTCATGGTGAAGGTAGCAGAGTCTAGTTCTAGTCCGCTCTACAGTCAAAAAAGGGCAACAATTTACCGTGAAAGTAGCAGACTTCAGTTCTCGTCCACACTACAGGCACATAAGGGCAACAATTCATCATGAAGTACCAGAGTTCAGTTCTACTCCACTTTACAGCAAAAGAAGGGCCACAATTCATCGTTAAAAACGCAGCTAGTTTTAGTGAACTAGAACCTGGCCAAGAATTGCAACATTTCATTGGGAAACAAGCAGAGGAAGTTCATGTCAACTCAACAGAGAAAGAAGGGCAACAATTCAACGTGAAGGTAGCAGACTTGAGTTCTAGTCCACTCTACAGTAAAAAAAGGGCAACAATTCATCGTGAAAGTAACAGGGTTCAGTTCTAGTCTACTTTACAGCCAAAGAAGGGCCACAATTCACCGTGAAAAAAGCGCAAGTATTTCTAGTCAACCAGATTCTGGCGAAGAATTGCAAAATTTCATCGTGAAAGAAGCAGAGGAAGTCCTAGTCATCTCTACAAGCGAATAATGGCAACAATTCACGGTCAAGGGAGCAGAGTTTAGTTCTAGTCCACTCTACAGTCATAAAAAGGCAACAATGCATCGTCAAGGTAGCAGACTTCCGTTCTAGTCCATTATACAGGCAAAAAGAGCAACAATTCATCGGGAAAGTACCAGAGTTCCGTTATAGTCCACTTTACAGCCAAAGAAGAGCCACAAATCATCCTGGAAAAAGCGCTGTTATTTCTAGTCATCTGGATGCTGGCTAAAAATTGCAACATTTAATTGGGAAAGAAGCAGAGCTTAGTTCTAGTCCACTCTATATTCAAAAAAGGGCAACAATTTATCGTGAAGGTAGCAGACTTGAGTTCTATTCCACTCAAAAGGCAAAAAAGAGCAACAATTCATCGTGAAAGTAATAGAGTTCAGTTCTAGTCCACTTAACAGCCAAACAAGGGCCCCAATTAACCGTAAAAAAGCGCAGCTAGTTTAGGTCAACTAGATGCTGGCCAAGAATAGCAATATTTCATTGTGAAATAAACAGAGTAAAGTTCTAGTCCACTCTACAGTCAAAAAAGGGCAACAATTCAACGTGAAGGTAGCAGAGATAAGTTCTAGTCCACTCTACAGTCAAAAAAGGGCAACAATTCATCGTGAAAGTATCAGAGTTCAGTTCTAGTCTACTTTACAGCCAAAGAAGGGCCACAATTCGCCGTGAAAAAAGAGCATGTAGTTCTAGTCAACTAGATGCTGGCGAAGAATTACAAAACTTCATCGTGACAGAAGCAGAGGAAGTTCTAGACAACTCTACAAGCGAAGAACGGCAACAATACATGCTGAAGGTAGCAGAATCTAGTTCTAGTCCACTCTACAGTCAAAAAAGGGCAACAATTTATCGTGAAGGTAGCAGACTTGAGTTCTCGTCCACTCAACAGGCAAAAAAGAGCAACAATTATCGTGAAAGTAACAGAGTTCAGTTCTAGTCCACTTTACAGCCATACAAGGGCCACAATTCACCGTAAAAAAGCGCAGCTAGTTCTAGTCAACTAGATGGTGGCCAAGAATAGCAATATTTCATTGTGAAAGAAACAGAGGAAGTTCTAATTCATCTCTACAAGCGAAGAACGGCAACAATTCACGGTCGAGGGAGCAGAATTTAGTTCTAGTCAATCCTACAGTCAAAAAATGGCAACAATGCATCGTCAAGTAAGCAGACTTCAGTTCTCGTCCACACTACAGGCAAATAAGGGCCACAATTCATCATGAAAGTATCAGAGCTCAGTTTTACTCCACTTTACAGCAAAAGAGGGCCACAATTCATCGTTAAATAAAGCAGCTAATTCTAGTGAACTGGATGGATGTTGGCCAAGAATTGCAACATTTCATTGGGAGAGAAGCAGAGGAAGTTCTTGTCAACTCTACGGAGAAAGAAGCGCAACAATTCATGGTGAAGGAAACAGAGTTTAGTTCTAGTTTACTCTACAGCCAAAAGAGCAACAATTCAACGTGAAAGTAGCAGACTTCAGTTCTCGTCCACACTACAGGCACATAAGTCCAACAATTCATCATGAAAGTACCAGAGCTCAGTTCTACTCCACTTTACAGCAAAAGAAGGGCCACAATTCATCGTTAAAAAACGCAGCTAGTTTAGTGAACTAGAACCTGGCCAAGAATTGCAACATTTCATTGGGAAACCAGCAGAGGAAGTTCATGTCAACTCTACAGAGAAAGAAGGGCAACAATTCAACCTGAAGGTAGCAGACTTGAGTTCTAGTCCACTCTACAGTCAAGAAAGGGCAACAATTCATCGTGAAAGTACCAGAGTTCAGTTCTAGCCTACATTACAGCCAAAGAAGAGCCACAATTCACCGTGAAAAAAGTGCAGGTAGTTCTAGTCAACTAGATGCTGGCGAAGGATCGCACAACTTAATCGTGAAAGAAGCACAGTTGAGTTCTAGTCCACTCTACAGTCAAAAAAGGGCAACAATTCAACGTGAAGGTAGCAGACTTCCGTTCTAGTCCATTATACAGGTAAAAAGAGCAACAATTCGTCGGGAAAGTACAAGAGTTCAGTTCTAGTCCACTTTACAGCCAAAGAAGGGCCACAATTCATCGTGAAAAAAGCAGAATTTAGTTATAGTCATCTAGATTCTGGCGAATAATTGCAAAACCTCATCGTGAAAGAAGCCGAGGAAGTTCTAGTCAACTCTACAAGCGAAGAACGGCAACAATTCATGGTGAAGGTAGCAGAGTCTAGTTCTAGTCCGCTCTACAGTCAAAAAAGGGCAACAATTTATCGTGAAAGTAGCAGACTTCAGTTCTCGTCCACACTACAGGCACATAAGGGCAACAATTCATCGTGAAAGTACCAGAGTTCAGTTCTACTCCACTTTACAGCAAAAGAAGGGCCACAATTCATCGTTAAAAACGCAGCTAGTTTTAGTGAACTAGAACCTGGCCAAGAATTGCAACATTTCATTGGGAAACAAGCAGAGGAAGTTCATGTCAACTTTACAGAGAAAGAAGGGCAACAATTCAACGTGAAGGTAGCAGACTTGAGTTCTAGTCCACTCTACAGTAAAAAAAGGGCAACAATTCATCGTGAAAGTACCAGAGTTCAGTTCTAGTCCACTAAACAGCCAAACAAGGGCCACAATTCACCGTGAAAAAAGCGCAGCTTGTTCTAGTCAACTGGATGCTGGCCAAGAATAGCAATATTTTATTGTGAAAGAAACAGAGTTAAGTTCTAGTCCACTCTACAGTCAAAAAAGGGCAACAATCCATCGTGAAAGTAACAGAGTTCAGCTCTAGTCTACTTTACAGCCAAAGAAGGGCCACAATTCACCGTGAAAAAAGCGCAGGTAGTTCTAGTCAATTAGATGCTGGCAAAGAATTGCAAAACTTCATCGTGAAAGAAGCAGAGGAAGTTGTAGTCATCTGTACAAGCGAAGAACGGCAACATTTCAAGGTCAAGGGAGCAGAATTTAGTTCTTGTCCATTCTACAGTCAAAAAATGGCAACAATGCATCGTCAAGTAAGCAGACTTCAGTTCTCGTCCACACTACAGGCAAGTAAGGGCAACAATTCATCATGAAATTATCAGAGCTCAGTTCTACTCCACTTTACAGCAAAAGAAGGGCCACAATTCATCGTTAAATAAAGCAGCTAGTTCTAGTGAACTGGATGTTGGCCAAGAATTGCAACATTTCATTGGGAGAGAAGCAGAGGAAGTTCTTGTCAACTCTACGGAGAAAGAAGCGCAACAATTCATGGTGAAGGAAGCAGAGTTTAGTTCTAGTTTACTCTACAGTCAAAAAGGGCAACAATTCAACGTGAAGGTAGCAGACTTGAGTTCTAGTCCACTCTACTGTCAAAAAAGGGCAACAATTCATCGTGAAAGTACCAGAGTTCAGTTCTAGTCCACATTACAGCCAAAGAAGAGCCACAAATCACCGCAGAGTTCAGTTCTAGTCCACTTTACAGCCAAACAAGGGCCACAATTCACCGTAAAAAAAGCGCAGCTAGTTCTAGTCAACTGGATGCTGGCCAAGAATAGCAATATTTCATTGTGAAAGAAACAGAGTTAAGTTCTAGTCCACTCTACAGTCAAAAAAGGGCAACAATTCATCGTGAAAGTAACAGAGTTCAGTTCTAGTCTAATTTACGGCCAAAGAAGGGCCACAATTCACCGTGAAAAAAGCGAAGGTCGTTCTAGTCAACTAGATTTTGGCGAAGAATTGCAAAACTATATCGTGAAAGAAGCAGAGGAAGTTCTAGTCATCTCTACAAGCGAAGAACGGCAACAATTCACGCTCAAGGGAGCAGAGTTTAGTTCTAGTCCTCTCTACAGTCAAAAAAGGGCAACAATGCATCGTCAAGGTAGCAGACTTCCGTTCTAGTCCATTATACACGCAAAAAGAGCAACAATTCGTCGGGAAAGTACCAGAGTTCAGTTAGAGTCAACTTTACAGCCAAAGAAGAGCCACAATTCATCGTGGAAAAAGCGTAATTATTTCTAGTCACCTGGATGCTGGCCAAGAATTGCAACATTTAATTGTGAAAGAAGCAGAGCTTAGTTCTAGTCCACTCTATAGTCAAAAAAGGGCAACAATTCATCGTGAAGGTAGCAGGCTTCGGTTCTATTCCACTCTACGGGCAAAAAGGGCACCAATTCGTTGGAAAAGTACCAGAGTTCAGTTCTAGTCCACTTTACAGCCAAAGAAAGGCCACAATTCATCGTGAAAAAAGCAGAGTTAAGTTATAGTCAACTAGATTCTGGCGAAGTATTGCAAAACTTCATCGTGAAAGAAGCAGAGGAAGTTCTAGTCAACTCTACAAGCGAAGAACGGCAACAATTCATGCTGAAGGTAGCAGAGTCTAGCTCTAGTCCACTCTACAGTCAAAAAATGGCAACAATTTATCGTGAAGGTAGCAGACTTGAGTTCTATTCCACTCAACAGGCAAAAAAGAGCAACAATTACGGTGAGAGTAACTGAGTTCAGTTATAGTCCACTTTACAGCCAAACAAGGGCCACAATTCACCGTAAAAAAGGCGCAGCTAGTTCTAGTCAACTGAATGCTGGCCAAGAATAGCAATATTTCATTGTGAAAGAAACAGAGTTAAGTTCTAGTCCACTCTTTAGTCACAAATGGGCAACAATTCATCGTGAAAGTAACAGAGTTCAGTTATAGTCCACTTTACAGCCAAAGAAGAGCCACAATTCATCGTGGAAAAAGCGCAGTTATTTCTAGTCATCTGGATGCTGGCCAAGAATTGCAACATTTAATTGGGAAAGAAGCAGAGCTTAGTTCTAGTCCACTCTATATTCAAAAAAGGGCAACAATTTATCGTGAAGGTAGCAGACTTGAGTTCTATTCCACTCAAAAGGCAAAAAAGAGCAACAATTCATCGTGAAAGTAATAGAGTTCAGTTCTAGTCCACTTAACAGCCAAACAAGGGCCCCAATTAACCGTAAAAAAAGCGCAGCTAGTTTAGGTCAACTAGATGCTGGCCAAGAATAGCAATATTTCATTGTGAATTAAACAGAGTAAAGTTCTAGTCCACTCTACAGTCAAAAAAGGGCAACAATTCAACGTGAAGGTAGCAGAGATAAGTTCTAGTCCTTTCTACAGTCAAAAAAGGGCAACAATTCATCGTGAAAGTATCAGAGTTCAGTTCTAGTCTACTTTACAGCCAAAGAAGGGCCACAATTCGCCGTGAAAAAAGTGCATGTAGTTCTAGTCAACTAGATGCTGGCGAAGAATTGCAAAACTTCATCGTGAAAGAAGCAGAGGAAGTTCTAGACAACTCTACAAGCGAAGAACGGCAACAATACATGCTGAAGGTAGCAGAATCTAGTTCTAGTCCACTCTACAGTCAAAAAAGGGCAACAATTTATTGTGAAGGTAGCAGACTTGAGTTCTAGTCCACACTACAGGCACATAAGTCCAACAATTCATCATGAAAGTACCAGAGCTCAGTTCTACTCCACTTTACAGCAAAAGAAGGGCCACAATTCTTCGTTAAAAAACGATGAAGTTTTAGTGAACTAGAACCTGGCCAAGAATTGCAATATTTCATTGGGAAACCAGCAGAGGAAGTTCATGTCAACTCTACAGAGAAAGAAGGGCAACAATTCAACCTGAAGGTAGCAGACTTGAGTTCTAGTCCACTCTACAGTCAAGAAAGGGCAACAATTCATCGTGAAAGTACCAGGGTTCAGTTCTATCCTACATTACAGCCAAAGAAGAGCCACAATTCACCGTGAAAAAAGTGCAGGTAGTTCTAGTCAACTAGATGCTGGCGAAGGATCGCACAACTTAATCGTGAAAGAAGCAGAGTTGAGTTCTAGTCCACTCTACAGTCAAAAAAGGGCAACAATTCAACGTGAAGCTAGCAGACTTCCGTTCTAGTCCATTATACAGGCAAAAAGAGCAACAATTCGTCGGGAAAGTACAAGAGTTCCGTTCTAGTCCACTTTACAGCCAAAGAAGGGCCACAATTCATCGTGAAAAAAGCAGAATTTAGTTATAGTCATCTAGATTCTGGCGAAGAATTGCAAAACCTCATCGTGAAAGAAGCCGAGGAAGTTCTAGTCAACTCTACAAGCGAAGAACGGCAACAATTCATGGTGAAGGTAGCAGAGTCTAGTTCTAGTCCGCTCTACAGTCAAAAAAGGGCAACAATTTACCGTGAAAGTAGCAGACTTCAGTTCTCGTCCACACTACAGGCACATAAGGGCAACAATTCATCATGAAGTACCAGAGTTCAATTCTACTCCACTTTACAGCAAAAAAAGGGCCACAATTCATCGTTAAAAACGCAGCTAGTTTTAGTGAACTAGAACCTGGCCAAGAATTGCAACATTTCATTGGGAAACAAGCAGAGGAAGTTCATGTCAACTCTACAGAGAAAGAAGGGCAACAATTCAACGTGAAGGTAGCAGACTTGAGTTCTAGTCCACTCTACAGTAAAAAAAGGGCAACAATTCATCGTGAAAGTAAGAGGGTTCAGTTCTAGTCTACTTTACAGCCAAAGAAGGGCCACAATTCACCGTGAAAAAAGCGCAAGTATTTCTAGTCAACCAGATTCTGGCGAAGAATTGCAAAATTTCATCGTGAAAGAAGCAGAGGAAGTCCTAGTCATCTCTACAAGCGAATAATGGCAACAATTCACGGTCAAGGGAGCAGAGTTTAGTTCTAGTCCACTCTACAGTCATAAAAAGGCAACAATGCATCGTCAAGGTAGCAGACTTCCGTTCTAGTCCATTATACAGGCAAAAAGAGCAACAATTCATCGGGAAAGTACCAGAGTTCCGTTATAGTCCACTTTACAGCCAAAGAAGAGCCACAAATCATCCTGGAAAAAGCGCTGTTATTTCTAGTCACCTGGATGCTGGCCAAGAATTGCAACATTTCGTTGGAAAAGAAGCAGAGCTTAGTTCTAGTCCACTCTATAGTCAAAAAACGGCAACAATTCATCGTAAAGGTAGCAGGCTTCGGTTCTATTCCACTCTACAGGCAAAAAAGGGCACCAATTTGTCGGAAAAGTACCAGAGTTCAGTTCTAGTCCACTCTACAGCCAAAGAAAGGCCACACTTCATCGTGAAAAAAGCAGAGTTTAGTTATAGTCAACTAGATTCTGGCGAAGAATTGCAAAACTTCATCGTGAAAGAAGCAGAGGAAGTTCTAGTCAACTCTACAAGCGAAGAACGGCAACAATTCATGGTGAAGGTAGCAGAGTCTAGTTCTAGTCCGCTCTACAGTCAAAAAATGGCAACAATTTATCGTGAAGGTAGCAGACTTGAGTTCTATTCCACTCAACAGGCAAAAAAGAGCAACAATTACGGTGAGAGTAACTGAGTTCAGTTATAGTCCACTTTACAGCCAAACAAGGGCCACAATTCACCGTAAAAAAGGCGCAGCTAGTTCTAGTCAACTGAGTGCTGGCCAAGAATAGCAATATTTCATTGTGAAAGAAACAGAGTTAAGTTCTAGTCCACTCTTTAGTCACAAATGGGCAACAATTCATCGTGAAAGTAACAGAGTTCAGTTATAGTCCACTTTACAGCCAAAGAAGAGCCACAATTCATCGTGGAAAAAGCGCAGTTATTTCTAGTCATCTGGATGCTGGCCAAGAATTGCAACATTTAATTGGGAAAGAAGCAGAGCTTAGTTCTAGTCCACTCTATATTCAAAAAAGGGCAACAATTTATCGTGAAAGTAGCAGACTTGAGTTCTAGTCGACTCAACAGGCAAAAAAGAGCAACAATTCATCGTGAAAGTATTAGAGTTCAGTTCTAGTCCACTTAACAGCCAAACAAGGGCCCCAATTCACCGTAAAAAAAGCGCAGCTAGTTTAGGTCAACTAGATGCTGGCCAAGAATAGCAATATTTCATTGTGAATTAAACAGAGTAAAGTTCTAGTCCACTCTACAGTCAAACAAGGGCAACAATTCAACGTGAAGGTAGCAGAGATAAGTTCTAGTCAACTGTACAGTCAAAAAAGGGCAACAATTCATTGTGAAAGTATCAGAGTTCAGTTCTAGTCAACTTTACAGCCCAAGAAGGGCCACAATTCGCCGTGAAAAAAGTGCATGTAGTTCTAGTCAACTAGATGCTGGCGAAGAATTGCAAAACTTCATCGTGAAAGAAGAACTGGAAGTACTAGACAACTCTACAAGCGAAGAACGGCAACAATACATGCTGAAGGTAGCAGAATCTAGTTCTAGTCCACTCTACAGTCAAAAAAGGGCTACAATTTATCGTGAAGGTAGCAGACTTGAGTTCTAGTCCACACTACAGGCACATAAGTCCAACAATTCATCATGAAAGTACCAGAGTTCAGTTCTACTCCACTTTACAGCAAAAGAAGGGCCACAATTCATCGTTAAAAAACGCAGCTAGTTTTAGTGAACTAGAACCTGGCCAAGAATTGCAACATTTCATTGGGAAACAAGCAGAGGAAGTTCATGTCAACTCTACAGAGAAAGAAGGGCAACAATTCAACGTGAAGGTAGCAGACTTGAGTTCTAGTCCACTCTACAGTAAAAAAAGGGCAACAATTCATCGTGAAAGTACCAGAGTTCAGTTCTAGTCTACATTACAGCCAAAGAAGAGCCACAATTAACCGTGAAAAAAGTGCAGATAGTTCTAGTCAACGAGATGCTGGCGAAGAATTGCACAACTTCAATGTGAAAGAAGCAGAGTTAAGTTCTAGTCCACTGTACAGTAAAAAGAGGGCCACAATTCAACGTGAAGGTAGCAGACTTGAGTTCTAGTCCACTTTACAGCCAAAGAAGGGCAACAATTCATCGTGAAAATAGCGCAGCCATTGCTAGTCAACTGGATGTTGGACAAGAATTGCAACATTTTATCGTGAAAAAAGCAGAGTTAAGTTCTAGTCCACTCTACAGTCAAAAAAGGGCACCAATTCATCGTGAAAGTACCACAGTTCACTTCTACTCCACTTTACAGCAAAAGAAGCGCCACAATTCATCGTTAAAAAAACGTAGGTAGTTCTAGTCAACTAGATGCTGGCGAAGAATTGCAAAACTTCATCGTGAAAGAAGCAGAGGAAGTTCTAGTCAACTCTACAAGCGAAGAACGGCAACAATTCAAGCTGAAGGTAGGAGAGACTAGTTCTAGTCCATTCCACAGTCAAAAAAGGGAAACAATTCATCGTGAAGGTAGCGGACTTCAGTTTTAGTCCATTATACAGGCAAAAAGAGCAACAATTCGTCGGGACAGTACAAGAGTTCAGTTATAGTCCACTTTACAGCCAAAGAAGAGCCACAATTCATCGTGGAAAAAGCGATATTTCTAGTCACCTGGATACTGGCCAAGAATTGCAACATTTAATCGTGAAAGAAGCAGACCTTAGTTCTACCACTCTATAGGCAAAAAAGGGCACCAATTCGTCAAAAAATTGCCATAGTTCTAGTCCACTTTACAGCCAAAGAAGGGCCACAATTCACCGTAAAAAATGCAGCTTGTTCATGTCAACTGGATGCTGGCCAAGAATAGCAATATTTCATTGTGAAAGAAAAGAGTTAAGTTCTTGTCCACTCTACAGTCAAAAAAGGGCAACAATTCATCGTGAAAGTAACAGAGTTCAGTTCTAGTCTACTTTACAGCAAAAGAAGGGCCACAATTCACCGTGAAAAAAGCGCAGGTAGTTCTAGTCAACTAGATTCTGGCGAAGAATTGCAAAACTTCATCCTGAAAGAAGCAGAGGAAGTTGTAGTCATCTGTACAAGCGAAGAACGGCAACAATTCACGGTCAAGGGAGCAGAATTTAGTTCTAGTCCATTCTACAGTTAAAAAAGGGCAACAATTCATCCTGAAGGTAGGAGACTTCAGTTCTAGTCCATTATACAGGCAAAAAGAGCAACAATTCGTCGGGAAAGTACCAGACTTCAGTTATAGTCCACTTTACAGCCAAAGAAGCGCCACAATTCAACGTGAAATAAGCGCAGGTAGTTCTAGTCAACTAGATTCTTACGAAGAATTGCAAAACTTCATCGTGAAAGAAGCAGAGGAAGTTGTAGTCATCTGTACAAGCGAAGAACGGCAACAATTCACGGTCAAGGGTGCAGAATTTAGTTCTAGTCCATTCTACAGTCACAAAAGGGCAACAATTCATCGTGAAGGTAGGAGACTTGAGTTCTAGTTCACGCAACAGGCAAAAACGAGCAACAATTATCGTGAAAGTAACAGAGTTCAGTTCTAGTCCACTAAACAGCCAAACAAGGGCCACAATTCACCGTGAAAAAGCGCAGCTTGTTCTAGTCAACTGGATGCTGGCCAAGAATAGCAATATTTCATTGTGAAAGAAACAGAGTTAAGTTCTAGTCCACTCTACAGTCAAAAAAGGGCAACAATCCATCGTGAAAGTAACAGAGTTCAGCTCTAGTCTACTTTACAGCCAAATAAGGGCCGCAATTCACCGTGAAAAAAGCGCAGGTAGTTCTAGTCAATTAGATGCTGGCAAAGAATTGCAAAACTTCATCGTGAAAGAAGCAGAGGAAGTTGTAGTCATCTGTACAAGCGAAGAACGGCAACAATTCACGGTCAAGGGTGCAGAATTTAGTTCTAGTCCATTCTACAGTCACAAAAGGGCAACAATTCATCGTGAAGGTAGGAGACTTCAGTTCTACTCCATTAGACAGGCAAAAAGAACAACAATTCGTCGGGAAATTACCAGAGTTCCGTTATAGTCCACTTTACAGCCAAAGAAGAGCCACAATTCACCGTGAAAGAAGTGCAGGCAGTTCTAGTCAACTAGATGTTGGCGAAGAATTGCAAAACTTCATCGTGAACGAAGCAGAGGAAGTTGTTGTCAACTGTACAAGCGAAGAACGGCAACGATTCATGCTGAAGGTAGCAGAGTGTAGTTCTAGGCCACGCTACAGTCAAAAAAGGGCAACAATTTATCGTGAAAGTAGCAGACTTGAGTTCTAGTTCACGCAACAGGCAAAAACGAGCAACAATTATCGTGAAAGTAACAGAGTTAAGTTCTAGTCCACTAAACAGCCAAACAAGGGCCACAATTCACCGTGAAAAAAGCGCAGCTTGTTCTAGTCAACTGGATGCTGGCCAAGAATAGCAATATTTCATTGTGAAAGAAACAGAGTTAAGTTCTAGTCCACTCTACAGTCAAAAAAGGGCAACAATACATCGTGAAAGTAACAGAGTTCAGCTCTAGTCTACTTTACAGCCAAAGAAGGGCCGCAATTCACCGTGAAAAAAGCGCAGGTAGTTCTAGTAAATTAGATGCTGGCAAAGAATTGCAAAACTTCATCGTGAAAGAAGCAGAGGAAGTTGAAGTCATCTGTACAAGCGAAGAACGGCAACATTTCAAGGTCAAGGGAGCAGAATTTAGTTCTAGTCCATTCTACAGTCAAAAAATGGCAACAATGCATCGTCAAGTAAGCAGACTTCAGTTCTCGTCCACACTACAGGCAAGTAAGGGCAACAGTTCAACATGAAAGTATCAGAGCTCAGTTCTACTCCACTTTACAGCAAAAGAAGGGCCACAATTCATCGTTAAATAAGCAGCTAGTTCTAGTGAACTGGATGTTGGCCAAGAATTGCAACATTTCATTGGGAGAGAAGCAGAGGAAGTTCTTGTCAACTCTACGGAGAAAGAAGCGCAACAATTCATGGTGAAGTAAGCAGAGTTTAGTTCTAGTTTACTCTACAGTCAAAAAGGGCAACAATTCAACGTGAAGGTAGCAGACTTGAGTTCTAGTTCACTCTACTGTCAAAAAGGACAACAATTCATCGTGAAAGTACCAGAGTTCAGTTCTAGTCCACATTACAGCCAAAGAAGAGCCACAAATCACCGCAGAGTTAAGTTCTAGTCCACTTTACAGCCAAACAAGGGCCACAATTCACCGTAAAAAAAGCGCAGCTAGTTCTAGTCAACTGGATGCTGGCCAAGAATAGCAATATTTCATTGTGAAATAAACAGAGTTAAGTTCTAGTCCACTCTACATTCAAAAAAGGGCAACAATTCATCGTGAAAGTAACAGAGTTCAGTTAGAGTCAACTTTACAGCCAAAGAAGAGCCACAATTCATCGTGGAAAAGCGTAATTTTTTCTAGTCACCTGGATGCTGGCCAAGAATTGCAACATTTAATTGTGAAAGAAGCAGAGCTTAGTTCTAGTCCACTCTATAGTCAAAAAGGGCAACAATTCATCGTGAAGGTAGCAGGCTTCGGTTCTATTCCACTCTACAGGCAAAAAGGGCACCAATTCGTTGGAAAGTACCAGAGTTCAGTTCTAGTCCACTTTACAGCCAAAGAAAGGCCACAATTCATCGTGAAAAAGGCGCAGCTAGTTCTAGAAAGAGCGTAAGATTGGGCGAGTTGGTATTCCATGTCTTGTACTTAATAGCGCATAAAAAGGGGACGAGGCACAGATGGACGACGCGGACACAGCGCTAACTTCCAACAATCGTTTATTCTACGAAGCACTTCACATATATATAGTTAACAGATAGCAGCGCACGCAAGCGCATAAGTACTGGTTTTTTAAAACATGATGGTAACGTGGCATGTGTAATGGAAAAGATGAGATCGAAGATGAAAAAGGTGAAAAAACGATTAAAAAAGATTTTAAACAATTTTTCTTGTAGCGACAGATTAGAATGCTATCTTCATCACGCCACCCTCTGTACCTTGTTTAAAAAATCTAATTCTTTTTTCGAAAGATCAATTGAAGGCGCGCTAACACAAGCTTCCCCCAAACTAGCGATCTTCGCCGCTTCAATGATCTCACGTGTTGTTTGTATTGGGCTTCTTCCTATCGCTGTGCACTGCTTATAAATGGGACTGCACCCATGCTTTCTACAGTGGAAAGCCAGATGGCCCACTCCTCCAGTTCGCACGTTGTTTGCGTGTTCACGCAGCCTATCATTTATACACCTTCCTGAAGCCTATCATTCCCACCTTCCCGAAGAAGCCACCTTCCCGCAGCCTATCATTTATACAGGAAGGTGTATAAATGATAGGCTGCGTGAACACGCAAACAACGTGCGAACTGGAGGAGTGGGCCATCTGGCTTTCCACTGTAGAAAGCATGGGTGCAGTCCCATTTATAAGCAGTGCACAGCGATAGGAAGAAGCCCAATACAAACAACACGTGAGATCATTGAAGCGGCGAAGATCGCTAGTTTGGGGAAGCTTGTGTTAGCGCGCCTTCAATTGATCTTTCGAAAAAGAATTAGATTTTTTAAACAAGGTACAGAGGGTGGCGTGATGAAGATAGCATCCTAATCTGTCGCTACAAGAAAATTTTTTAAAAATCTTTTTTAATCGTTTTTTCACCTTTTTCATCTTCGATCTCATCTTTTCCATTACACATGCCACGTTACCATCATGTTTTAAAAAACCAGTACTTATGCGCTTGCGTGCGCTGCTATCTGTTAACTATATATATGTGAAGTGCTTCGTAGAATAAACGATTGTTGGAAGTTAGCGCTGTGTCCGCGTCGTCCATCTGTGCCTCGTCCCCTTTTTATGCGCTATTAAGTACAAGCTAGTTCTAGTCAACTGAATGCTGGCCAAGAATAGCAATATTTCATTGTGAAAGAAACAGAGTTAAGTTCTAGTCCACTCTTTAGTCACAAATGGGCAACAATTCATCGTGAAAGTAACAGAGTTCAGTTATAGTCCACTTTACAGCCAAAGAAGAGCCACAATTCATCGTGGAAAAAGCGCAGTTATTTGAAGTCATCTGGATGCTGGCCAAGAATTGCAACATTTACTTGGGAAAGAAGCAGAGCTTAGTTCTAGTCCACTCTATATTCAAAAAAGGGCAACAATTTATCGTGAAAGTAGCAGACTTGAGTTCTAGTCGACTCAACAGGCAAAAAAGAGCAACAATTCATCGTGAAAGTAATAGAGTTCAGTTCTAGTCCACTTAACAGCCAAACAAGGGCCCCAATTCACCGTTAAAAAGCGCATCTAGTTTAGGTCAACTAAATGCTGGCCAAGAATAGCTATATTTCATTGTGAAATTAACAGAGTAAAGTTCTAGTCCACTCTACAGTCAAAAAAGGGCAACAATTTATCGTGAAGGTAGCAGACTTGAGTTATAGTCCACACTACAGGCACATAAGTCCAACAATTTATCATGAAAGTACCAGAGCTCAGTTCTACTCCACTTTACAGCAAAAGAAGGGCCACAATTCATCGTTAAAAAACGCAGCTAGTTTTAGTGAACTAGAACCTGGCCAAGAATTGCAACATTTCATTGGGAAACCAGCAGCGGAAGTTCATGTCAACTCTACAGAGAAAGAAGGGCAACAATTCAACCTGAAGGTAGCAGACTTGAGTTCTAGTCCACTCTACAGTCAAGAAAGGGCAACAATTCATCGTGAAAGTACCAGAGTTCAGTTCTATCCTACATTACAGCCAAAGAAGAGCCACAATTCACCGTGAAAAAAGTGCAGGTAGTTCTAGTCAACTAGATGCTGGCGAAGGATCGCACAACTTAATCGTGAAAGAAGCAGAGTTGAGTTCTAGTCCACTCTACAGTCAAAAAGGGCAACAATTCAACGTGAAGCTAGCAGACTTCCGTTCTAGTCCATTATACAGGCAAAAAGAGCAACAATTCGTCGGGAAAGTACAAGAGTTCCGTTCTAGTCCACTTTACAGTTAAAGAAGGGCCACAATTCATCGTGAAAAAAGCAGAATTTAGTTATAGTCATCTAGATTCTGGCGAAGAATTGCAAAACCTCATCGTGAAAGAAGCCGAGGAAGTTCTAGTCAACTCTACAAGCGAAGAACGGCAACAATTCATGGTGAAGGTAGCAGAGTCTAGTTCTAGTCCGCTCTACAGTCAAAAAGGGCAACAATTTACCGTGAAAGTAGCAGACTTCAGTTCTCGTCCACACTACAGGCACATAAGGGCAACAATTCATCATGAAGTACCAGAGTTCAGTTCTACTCCACTTTACAGCAAAAGAAGGGCCACAATTCATCGTTAAAAACGCAGCTAGTTTTAGTGAACTAGAACCTGGCCAAGAATTGCAACATTTCATTGGGAAACAAGCAGAGGAAGTTCATGTCAACTCAACAGAGAAAGAAGGGCAACAATTCAACGTGAAGGTAGCAGACTTGAGTTCTAGTCCACTCTACAGTAAAAAAAGGGCAACAATTCATCGTGAAAGTAACAGGGTTCAGTTCTAGTCTACTTTACAGCCAAAGAAGGGCCACAATTCACCGTGAAAAAAGCGCAAGTATTTCTAGTCAACCAGATTCTGGCGAAGAATTGCAAAATTTCATCGTGAAAGAAGCAGAGGAAGTCCTAGTCATCTCTACAAGCGAATAATGGCAACAATTCACGGTCAAGGGAGCAGAGTTTAGTTCTAGTCCACTCTACAGTCATAAAAGGCAACAATGCATCGTCAAGGTAGCAGACTTCCGTTCTAGTCCATTATACAGGCAAAAAGAGCAACAATTCATCGGGAAAGTACCAGAGTTCCGTTATAGTCCACTTTACAGCCAAAGAAGAGCCACAAATCATCCTGGAAAAAGCGCTGTTATTTCTAGTCATCTGGATGCTGGCTAAAAATTGCAACATTTAATTGGGAAAGAAGCAGAGCTTAGTTCTAGTCCACTCTATATTCAAAAAAGGGCAACAATTTATCGTGAAGGTAGCAGACTTGAGTTCTATTCCACTCAAAAGGCAAAAAAGAGCAACAATTCATCGTGAAAGTAATAGAGTTCAGTTCTAGTCCACTTAACAGCCAACAAGGGCCCCAATTAACCGTAAAAAAGCGCAGCTAGTTTAGGTCAACTAGATGCTGGCCAAGAATAGCAATATTTCATTGTGAAATAAACAGAGTAAAGTTCTAGTCCACTCTACAGTCAAAAAAGGGCAACAATTCAACGTGAAGGTAGCAGAGATAAGTTCTAGTCCACTCTACAGTCAAAAAAGGGCAACAATTCATCGTGAAAGTATCAGAGTTCAGTTCTAGTCTACTTTACAGCCAAAGAAGGGCCACAATTCGCCGTGAAAAAAGAGCATGTAGTTCTAGTCAACTAGATGCTGGCGAAGAATTACAAAACTTCATCGTGACAGAAGCAGAGGAAGTTCTAGACAACTCTACAAGCGAAGAACGGCAACAATACATGCTGAAGGTAGCAGAATCTAGTTCTAGTCCACTCTACAGTCAAAAAAGGGCAACAATTTATCGTGAAGGTAGCAGACTTGAGTTCTCGTCCACTCAACAGGCAAAAAAGAGCAACAATTATCGTGAAAGTAACAGAGTTCAGTTCTAGTCCACTTTACAGCCATACAAGGGCCACAATTCACCGTAAAAAAGCGCAGCTAGTTCTAGTCAACTAGATGGTGGCCAAGAATAGCAATATTTCATTGTGAAAGAAACAGAGGAAGTTCTAATTCATCTCTACAAGCGAAGAACGGCAACAATTCACGTCGAGGGAGCAGAATTTAGTTCTAGTCAATCCTACAGTCAAAAAATGGCAACAATGCATCGTCAAGTAAGCAGACTTCAGTTCTCGTCCACACTACAGGCAAATAAGGGCCACAATTCATCATGAAAGTATCAGAGCTCAGTTTTACTCCACTTTACAGCAAAAGAGGGCCACAATTCATCGTTAAATAAAGCAGCTAATTCTAGTGAACTGGATGGATGTTGGCCAAGAATTGCAACATTTCATTGGGAGAGAAGCAGAGGAAGTTCTTGTCAACTCTACGGAGAAAGAAGCGCAACAATTCATGGTGAAGGAAACAGAGTTTAGTTCTAGTTTACTCTACAGCCAAAAGAGCAACAATTCAACGTGAAAGTAGCAGACTTCAGTTCTCGTCCACACTACAGGCACATAAGTCCAACAATTCATCATGAAAGTACCAGAGCTCAGTTCTACTCCACTTTACAGCAAAAGAAGGGCCACAATTCATCGTTAAAAAACGCAGCTAGTTTAGTGAACTAGAACCTGGCCAAGAATTGCAACATTTCATTGGGAAACCAGCAGAGGAAGTTCATGTCAACTCTACAGAGAAAGAAGGGCAACAATTCAACCTGAAGGTAGCAGACTTGAGTTCTAGTCCACTCTACAGTCAAGAAAGGGCAACAATTCATCGTGAAAGTACCAGAGTTCAGTTCTAGCCTACATTACAGCCAAAGAAGAGCCACAATTCACCGTGAAAAAAGTGCAGGTAGTTCTAGTCAACTAGATGCTGGCGAAGGATCGCACAACTTAATCGTGAAAGAAGCACAGTTGAGTTCTAGTCCACTCTACAGTCAAAAAAGGGCAACAATTCAACGTGAAGGTAGCAGACTTCCGTTCTAGTCCATTATACAGGTAAAAAGAGCAACAATTCGTCGGGAAAGTACAAGAGTTCAGTTCTAGTCCACTTTACAGCCAAAGAAGGGCCACAATTCATCGTGAAAAAAGCAGAATTTAGTTATAGTCATCTAGATTCTGGCGAATAATTGCAAAACCTCATCGTGAAAGAAGCCGAGGAAGTTCTAGTCAACTCTACAAGCGAAGAACGGCAACAATTCATGGTGAAGGTAGCAGAGTCTAGTTCTAGTCCGCTCTACAGTCAAAAAAGGGCAACAATTTATCGTGAAAGTAGCAGACTTCAGTTCTCGTCCACACTACAGGCACATAAGGGCAACAATTCATCGTGAAAGTACCAGAGTTCAGTTCTACTCCACTTTACAGCAAAAGAAGGGCCACAATTCATCGTTAAAAACGCAGCTAGTTTTAGTGAACTAGAACCTGGCCAAGAATTGCAACATTTCATTGGGAAACAAGCAGAGGAAGTTCATGTCAACTTTACAGAGAAAGAAGGGCAACAATTCAACGTGAAGGTAGCAGACTTGAGTTCTAGTCCACTCTACAGTAAAAAAAGGGCAACAATTCATCGTGAAAGTACCAGAGTTCAGTTCTAGTCCACTAAACAGCCAAACAAGGGCCACAATTCACCGTGAAAAAAGCGCAGCTTGTTCTAGTCAACTGGATGCTGGCCAAGAATAGCAATATTTTATTGTGAAAGAAACAGAGTTAAGTTCTAGTCCACTCTACAGTCAAAAAAGGGCAACAATCCATCGTGAAAGTAACAGAGTTCAGCTCTAGTCTACTTTACAGCCAAAGAAGGGCCACAATTCACCGTGAAAAAAGCGCAGGTAGTTCTAGTCAATTAGATGCTGGCAAAGAATTGCAAAACTTCATCGTGAAAGAAGCAGAGGAAGTTGTAGTCATCTGTACAAGCGAAGAACGGCAACATTTCAAGGTCAAGGGAGCAGAATTTAGTTCTTGTCCATTCTACAGTCAAAAAATGGCAACAATGCATCGTCAAGTAAGCAGACTTCAGTTCTCGTCCACACTACAGGCAAGTAAGGGCAACAATTCATCATGAAATTATCAGAGCTCAGTTCTACTCCACTTTACAGCAAAAGAAGGGCCACAATTCATCGTTAAATAAAGCAGCTAGTTCTAGTGAACTGGATGTTGCCCAAGAATTGCAACATTTCATTGGGAGAGAAGCAGAGGAAGTTCTTGT
The DNA here is from genome assembly GCF_013339745.2 of Dermacentor silvarum. NCBI lineage: Eukaryota > Metazoa > Arthropoda > Arachnida > Ixodida > Ixodidae > Dermacentor > Dermacentor silvarum. The sequence goes on from NW_023606102.1 coordinate 59,139, forward strand.
CAACTCTACGGAGAAAGAAGCGCAACAATTCATGGTGAAGGAAGCAGAGTTTAGTTCTAGTTTACTCTACAGTCAAAAAGGGCAACAATTCAACGTGAAGGTAGCAGACTTGAGTTCTAGTCCACTCTACTGTCAAAAAAGGGCAACAATTCATCGTGAAAGTACCAGAGTTCAGTTCTAGTCCACATTACAGCCAAAGAAGAGCCACAAATCACCGCAGAGTTCAGTTCTAGTCCACTTTACAGCCAAACAAGGGCCACAATTCACCGTAAAAAAAGCGCAGCTAGTTCTAGTCAACTGGATGCTGGCCAAGAATAGCAATATTTCATTGTGAAAGAAACAGAGTTAAGTTCTAGTCCACTCTACAGTCAAAAAAGGGCAACAATTCATCGTGAAAGTAACAGAGTTCAGTTCTAGTCTAATTTACGGCCAAAGAAGGGCCACAATTCACCGTGAAAAAAGCGAAGGTCGTTCTAGTCAACTAGATTTTGGCGAAGAATTGCAAAACTATATCGTGAAAGAAGCAGAGGAAGTTCTAGTCATCTCTACAAGCGAAGAACGGCAACAATTCACGCTCAAGGGAGCAGAGTTTAGTTCTAGTCCTCTCTACAGTCAAAAAAGGGCAACAATGCATCGTCAAGGTAGCAGACTTCCGTTCTAGTCCATTATACACGCAAAAAGAGCAACAATTCGTCGGGAAAGTACCAGAGTTCAGTTAGAGTCAACTTTACAGCCAAAGAAGAGCCACAATTCATCGTGGAAAAAGCGTAATTATTTCTAGTCACCTGGATGCTGGCCAAGAATTGCAACATTTAATTGTGAAAGAAGCAGAGCTTAGTTCTAGTCCACTCTATAGTCAAAAAAGGGCAACAATTCATCGTGAAGGTAGCAGGCTTCGGTTCTATTCCACTCTACGGGCAAAAAGGGCACCAATTCGTTGGAAAAGTACCAGAGTTCAGTTCTAGTCCACTTTACAGCCAAAGAAAGGCCACAATTCATCGTGAAAAAAGCAGAGTTAAGTTATAGTCAACTAGATTCTGGCGAAGTATTGCAAAACTTCATCGTGAAAGAAGCAGAGGAAGTTCTAGTCAACTCTACAAGCGAAGAACGGCAACAATTCATGCTGAAGGTAGCAGAGTCTAGCTCTAGTCCACTCTACAGTCAAAAAATGGCAACAATTTATCGTGAAGGTAGCAGACTTGAGTTCTATTCCACTCAACAGGCAAAAAAGAGCAACAATTACGGTGAGAGTAACTGAGTTCAGTTATAGTCCACTTTACAGCCAAACAAGGGCCACAATTCACCGTAAAAAAGGCGCAGCTAGTTCTAGTCAACTGAATGCTGGCCAAGAATAGCAATATTTCATTGTGAAAGAAACAGAGTTAAGTTCTAGTCCACTCTTTAGTCACAAATGGGCAACAATTCATCGTGAAAGTAACAGAGTTCAGTTATAGTCCACTTTACAGCCAAAGAAGAGCCACAATTCATCGTGGAAAAAGCGCAGTTATTTCTAGTCATCTGGATGCTGGCCAAGAATTGCAACATTAATTGGGAAAGAAGCAGAGCTTAGTTCTAGTCCACTCTATATTCAAAAAAGGGCAACAATTTATCGTGAAGGTAGCAGACTTGAGTTCTATTCCACTCAAAAGGCAAAAAGAGCAACAATTCATCGTGAAAGTAATAGAGTTCAGTTCTAGTCCACTTAACAGCCAAACAAGGGCCCCAATTAACCGTAAAAAAAGCGCAGCTAGTTTAGGTCAACTAGATGCTGGCCAAGAATAGCAATATTTCATTGTGAATTAAACAGAGTAAAGTTCTAGTCCACTCTACAGTCAAAAAAGGGCAACAATTCAACGTGAAGGTAGCAGAGATAAGTTCTAGTCCTTTCTACAGTCAAAAAAGGGCAACAATTCATCGTGAAAGTATCAGAGTTCAGTTCTAGTCTACTTTACAGCCAAAGAAGGGCCACAATTCGCCGTGAAAAAAGTGCATGTAGTTCTAGTCAACTAGATGCTGGCGAAGAATTGCAAAACTTCATCGTGAAAGAAGCAGAGGAAGTTCTAGACAACTCTACAAGCGAAGAACGGCAACAATACATGCTGAAGGTAGCAGAATCTAGTTCTAGTCCACTCTACAGTCAAAAAAGGGCAACAATTTATTGTGAAGGTAGCAGACTTGAGTTCTAGTCCACACTACAGGCACATAAGTCCAACAATTCATCATGAAAGTACCAGAGCTCAGTTCTACTCCACTTTACAGCAAAAGAAGGGCCACAATTCTTCGTTAAAAAACGATGAAGTTTTAGTGAACTAGAACCTGGCCAAGAATTGCAATATTTCATTGGGAAACCAGCAGAGGAAGTTCATGTCAACTCTACAGAGAAAGAAGGGCAACAATTCAACCTGAAGGTAGCAGACTTGAGTTCTAGTCCACTCTACAGTCAAGAAAGGGCAACAATTCATCGTGAAAGTACCAGGGTTCAGTTCTATCCTACATTACAGCCAAAGAAGAGCCACAATTCACCGTGAAAAAAGTGCAGGTAGTTCTAGTCAACTAGATGCTGGCGAAGGATCGCACAACTTAATCGTGAAAGAAGCAGAGTTGAGTTCTAGTCCACTCTACAGTCAAAAAAGGGCAACAATTCAACGTGAAGCTAGCAGACTTCCGTTCTAGTCCATTATACAGGCAAAAAGAGCAACAATTCGTCGGGAAAGTACAAGAGTTCCGTTCTAGTCCACTTTACAGCCAAAGAAGGGCCACAATTCATCGTGAAAAAAGCAGAATTTAGTTATAGTCATCTAGATTCTGGCGAAGAATTGCAAAACCTCATCGTGAAAGAAGCCGAGGAAGTTCTAGTCAACTCTACAAGCGAAGAACGGCAACAATTCATGGTGAAGGTAGCAGAGTCTAGTTCTAGTCCGCTCTACAGTCAAAAAAGGGCAACAATTTACCGTGAAAGTAGCAGACTTCAGTTCTCGTCCACACTACAGGCACATAAGGGCAACAATTCATCATGAAGTACCAGAGTTCAATTCTACTCCACTTTACAGCAAAAAAAGGGCCACAATTCATCGTTAAAAACGCAGCTAGTTTTAGTGAACTAGAACCTGGCCAAGAATTGCAACATTTCATTGGGAAACAAGCAGAGGAAGTTCATGTCAACTCTACAGAGAAAGAAGGGCAACAATTCAACGTGAAGGTAGCAGACTTGAGTTCTAGTCCACTCTACAGTAAAAAAAGGGCAACAATTCATCGTGAAAGTAAGAGGGTTCAGTTCTAGTCTACTTTACAGCCAAAGAAGGGCCACAATTCACCGTGAAAAAAGCGCAAGTATTTCTAGTCAACCAGATTCTGGCGAAGAATTGCAAAATTTCATCGTGAAAGAAGCAGAGGAAGTCCTAGTCATCTCTACAAGCGAATAATGGCAACAATTCACGGTCAAGGGAGCAGAGTTTAGTTCTAGTCCACTCTACAGTCATAAAAAGGCAACAATGCATCGTCAAGGTAGCAGACTTCCGTTCTAGTCCATTATACAGGCAAAAAGAGCAACAATTCATCGGGAAAGTACCAGAGTTCCGTTATAGTCCACTTTACAGCCAAAGAAGAGCCACAAATCATCCTGGAAAAAGCGCTGTTATTTCTAGTCACCTGGATGCTGGCCAAGAATTGCAACATTTCGTTGGAAAAGAAGCAGAGCTTAGTTCTAGTCCACTCTATAGTCAAAAAACGGCAACAATTCATCGTAAAGGTAGCAGGCTTCGGTTCTATTCCACTCTACAGGCAAAAAAGGGCACCAATTTGTCGGAAAAGTACCAGAGTTCAGTTCTAGTCCACTCTACAGCCAAAGAAAGGCCACACTTCATCGTGAAAAAAGCAGAGTTTAGTTATAGTCAACTAGATTCTGGCGAAGAATTGCAAAACTTCATCGTGAAAGAAGCAGAGGAAGTTCTAGTCAACTCTACAAGCGAAGAACGGCAACAATTCATGGTGAAGGTAGCAGAGTCTAGTTCTAGTCCGCTCTACAGTCAAAAAATGGCAACAATTTATCGTGAAGGTAGCAGACTTGAGTTCTATTCCACTCAACAGGCAAAAAAGAGCAACAATTACGGTGAGAGTAACTGAGTTCAGTTATAGTCCACTTTACAGCCAAACAAGGGCCACAATTCACCGTAAAAAAGGCGCAGCTAGTTCTAGTCAACTGAGTGCTGGCCAAGAATAGCAATATTTCATTGTGAAAGAAACAGAGTTAAGTTCTAGTCCACTCTTTAGTCACAAATGGGCAACAATTCATCGTGAAAGTAACAGAGTTCAGTTATAGTCCACTTTACAGCCAAAGAAGAGCCACAATTCATCGTGGAAAAAGCGCAGTTATTTCTAGTCATCTGGATGCTGGCCAAGAATTGCAACATTTAATTGGGAAAGAAGCAGAGCTTAGTTCTAGTCCACTCTATATTCAAAAAAGGGCAACAATTTATCGTGAAAGTAGCAGACTTGAGTTCTAGTCGACTCAACAGGCAAAAAAGAGCAACAATTCATCGTGAAAGTATTAGAGTTCAGTTCTAGTCCACTTAACAGCCAAACAAGGGCCCCAATTCACCGTAAAAAAAGCGCAGCTAGTTTAGGTCAACTAGATGCTGGCCAAGAATAGCAATATTTCATTGTGAATTAAACAGAGTAAAGTTCTAGTCCACTCTACAGTCAAACAAGGGCAACAATTCAACGTGAAGGTAGCAGAGATAAGTTCTAGTCAACTGTACAGTCAAAAAAGGGCAACAATTCATTGTGAAAGTATCAGAGTTCAGTTCTAGTCAACTTTACAGCAAAAGAAGGGCCACAATTCATCGTTAAAAAACGCAGCTAGTTTTAGTGAACTAGAACCTGGCCAAGAATTGCAACATTTCATTGGGAAACAAGCAGAGGAAGTTCATGTCAACTCTACAGAGAAAGAAGGGCAACAATTCAACGTGAAGGTAGCAGACTTGAGTTCTAGTCCACTCTACAGTAAAAAAAGGGCAACAATTCATCGTGAAAGTACCAGAGTTCAGTTCTAGTCTACATTACAGCCAAAGAAGAGCCACAATTAACCGTGAAAAAAGTGCAGATAGTTCTAGTCAACGAGATGCTGGCGAAGAATTGCACAACTTCAATGTGAAAGAAGCAGAGTTAAGTTCTAGTCCACTGTACAGTAAAAAGAGGGCCACAATTCAACGTGAAGGTAGCAGACTTGAGTTCTAGTCCACTTTACAGCCAAAGAAGGGCAACAATTCATCGTGAAAATAGCGCAGCCATTGCTAGTCAACTGGATGTTGGACAAGAATTGCAACATTTTATCGTGAAAAAAGCAGAGTTAAGTTCTAGTCCACTCTACAGTCAAAAAAGGGCACCAATTCATCGTGAAAGTACCAGAGTTCACTTCTACTCCACTTTACAGCAAAAGAAGCGCCACAATTCATCGTTAAAAAACGTAGGTAGTTCTAGTCAACTAGATGCTGGCGAAGAATTGCAAAACTTCATCGTGAAAGAAGCAGAGGAAGTTCTAGTCAACTCTACAAGCGAAGAACGGCAACAATTCAAGCTGAAGGTAGGAGAGACTAGTTCTAGTCCATTCCACAGTCAAAAAAGGGAAACAATTCATCGTGAAGGTAGCGGACTTCAGTTTTAGTCCATTATACAGGCAAAAAGAGCAACAATTCGTCGGGACAGTACAAGAGTTCAGTTATAGTCCACTTTACAGCCAAAGAAGAGCCACAATTCATCGTGGAAAAAGCGATATTTCTAGTCACCTGGATACTGGCCAAGAATTGCAACATTTAATCGTGAAAGAAGCAGACCTTAGTTCTACCACTCTATAGGCAAAAAAGGGCACCAATTCGTCAAAAAATTGCCATAGTTCTAGTCCACTTTACAGCCAAAGAAGGGCCACAATTCACCGTAAAAAATGCAGCTTGTTCATGTCAACTGGATGCTGGCCAAGAATAGCAATATTTCATTGTGAAAGAAAAGAGTTAAGTTCTTGTCCACTCTACAGTCAAAAAAGGGCAACAATTCATCGTGAAAGTAACAGAGTTCAGTTCTAGTCTACTTTACAGCAAAAGAAGGGCCACAATTCACCGTGAAAAAAGCGCAGGTAGTTCTAGTCAACTAGATTCTGGCGAAGAATTGCAAAACTTCATCCTGAAAGAAGCAGAGGAAGTTGTAGTCATCTGTACAAGCGAAGAACGGCAACAATTCACGGTCAAGGGAGCAGAATTTAGTTCTAGTCCATTCTACAGTTAAAAAAGGGCAACAATTCATCCTGAAGGTAGGAGACTTCAGTTCTAGTCCATTATACAGGCAAAAAGAGCAACAATTCGTCGGGAAAGTACCAGACTTCAGTTATAGTCCACTTTACAGCCAAAGAAGCGCCACAATTCAACGTGAAATAAGCGCAGGTAGTTCTAGTCAACTAGATTCTTACGAAGAATTGCAAAACTTCATCGTGAAAGAAGCAGAGGAAGTTGTAGTCATCTGTACAAGCGAAGAACGGCAACAATTCACGGTCAAGGGTGCAGAATTTAGTTCTAGTCCATTCTACAGTCACAAAAGGGCAACAATTCATCGTGAAGGTAGGAGACTTGAGTTCTAGTTCACGCAACAGGCAAAAACGAGCAACAATTATCGTGAAAGTAACAGAGTTCAGTTCTAGTCCACTAAACAGCCAAACAAGGGCCACAATTCACCGTGAAAAAAGCGCAGCTTGTTCTAGTCAACTGGATGCTGGCCAAGAATAGCAATATTTCATTGTGAAAGAAACAGAGTTAAGTTCTAGTCCACTCTACAGTCAAAAAAGGGCAACAATCCATCGTGAAAGTAACAGAGTTCAGCTCTAGTCTACTTTACAGCCAAATAAGGGCCGCAATTCACCGTGAAAAAAGCGCAGGTAGTTCTAGTCAATTAGATGCTGGCAAAGAATTGCAAAACTTCATCGTGAAAGAAGCAGAGGAAGTTGTAGTCATCTGTACAAGCGAAGAACGGCAACATTTCAAGGTCAAGGGAGCAGAATTTAGTTCTAGTCCATTCTACAGTCAAAAAATGGCAACAATGCATCGTCAAGTAAGCAGACTTCAGTTCTCGTCCACACTACAGGCAAGTAAGGGCAAAAGTTCAACATGAAAGTATCAGAGCTCAGTTCTACTCCACTTTACAGCAAAAGAAGTGTCACAATTCACCGTGAAAAAAGCGCAGGTAGTTCTAGTCAACTAGATTCTGGCGAAGAATTGCAAAACTTCATCGTGAAAGAAGCAGAGGAAGTTGTAGTCATCTGTACAAGCGAAGAACGGCAACAATTCACGGTCAAGGGAGCAGAATGTAGTTCTAGTCCATTCTACAGTTAAAAAAGGGCAACAATTCATCCTGGAGGTAGGAGACTTCAGTTCTAGTCCATTATACAGGCAAAAAGAGCAACAATTCGTCGGGAAAGTACCAGACTTCAGTTATAGTCCACTTTACAGCCAAAGAAGCGCCACAATTCAACGTGAAAAAAGCGCAGGTAGTTCTAGTCAACTAGATTCTTACGAAGAATTGCAAAACTTCATCGTGAAAGAAGCAGAGGAAGTTGTAGTCATCTGTACAAGCGAAGAACGGCAACAATTCACGGTCAAGGGTGCAGAATTTAGTTCTAGTCCATTCTACAGTCACAAAAGGGCAACAATTCATCGTGAAGGTAGGAGACTTCAGTTCTACTCCATTAGACAGGCAAAAAGAACAACAATTCGTCGGGAAATTACCAGAGTTCCGTTATAGTCCACTTTACAGCCAAAGAAGAGCCACAATTCACCGTGAAAGAAGTGCAGGCAGTTCTAGTCAACTAGATGTTGGCGAAGAATTGCAAAACTTCATCGTGAACGAAGCAGAGGAAGTTGTTGTCAACTGTACAAGCGAAGAACGGCAACGATTCATGCTGAAGGTAGCAGAGTGTAGTTCTAGGCCACGCTACAGTCAAAAAAGGGCAACAATTTATCGTGAAAGTAGCAGACTTGAGTTCTAGTTCACGCAACAGGCAAAAACGAGCAACAATTATCGTGAAAGTAACAGAGTTAAGTTCTAGTCCACTAAACAGCCAAACAAGGGCCACAATTCACCGTGAAAAAAGCGCAGCTTGTTCTAGTCAACTGGATGCTGGCCAAGAATAGCAATATTTCATTGTGAAATAAACAGAGTTAAGTTCTAGTCCACTCTACATTCAAAAAAGGGCAACAATACATCGTGAAAGTAACAGAGTTCAGCTCTAGTCTACTTTACAGCCAAAGAAGGGCCGCAATTCACCGTGAAAAAAGCGCAGGTAGTTCTAGTAAATTAGATGCTGGCAAAGAATTGCAAAACTTCATCGTGAAAGAAGCAGAGGAAGTTGAAGTCATCTGTACAAGCGAAGAACGGCAACATTTCAAGGTCAAGGGAGCAGAATTTAGTTCTAGTCCATTCTACAGTCAAAAAATGGCAACAATGCATCGTCAAGTAAGCAGACTTCAGTTCTCGTCCACACTACAGGCAAGTAAGGGCAACAGTTCAACATGAAAGTATCAGAGCTCAGTTCTACTCCACTTTACAGCAAAAGAAGGGCCACAATTCATCGTTAAATAAAGCAGCTAGTTCTAGTGAACTGGATGTTGGCCAAGAATTGCAACATTTCATTGGGAGAGAAGCAGAGGAAGTTCTTGTCAACTCTACGGAGAAAGAAGCGCAACAATTCATGGTGAAGTAAGCAGAGTTTAGTTCTAGTTTACTCTACAGTCAAAAAGGGCAACAATTCAACGTGAAGGTAGCAGACTTGAGTTCTAGTTCACTCTACTGTCAAAAAAGGACAACAATTCATCGTGAAAGTACCAGAGTTCAGTTCTAGTCCACATTACAGCCAAAGAAGAGCCACAAATCACCGCAGAGTTAAGTTCTAGTCCACTTTACAGCCAAACAAGGGCCACAATTCACCGTAAAAAAAGCGCAGCTAGTTCTAGTCAACTGGATGCTGGCCAAGAATAGCAATATTTCATTGTGAAATAAACAGAGTTAAGTTCTAGTCCACTCTACATTCAAAAAAGGGCAACAATTCATCGTGAAAGTAACAGAGTTCAGTTAGAGTCAACTTTACAGCCAAAGAAGAGCCACAATTCATCGTGGAAAAAGCGTAATTTTTTCTAGTCACCTGGATGCTGGCCAAGAATTGCAACATTTAATTGTGAAAGAAGCAGAGCTTAGTTCTAGTCCACTCTATAGTCAAAAAGGGCAACAATTCATCGTGAAGGTAGCAGGCTTCGGTTCTATTCCACTCTACAGGCAAAAAGGGCACCAATTCGTTGGAAAAGTACCAGAGTTCAGTTCTAGTCCACTTTACAGCCAAAGAAAGGCCACAATTCATCGTGAAAAAGGCGCAGCTAGTTCTAGAAAGAGCGTAAGATTGGGCGAGTTGGTATTCCATGTCTTGTACTTAATAGCGCATAAAAAGGGGACGAGGCACAGATGGACGACGCGGACACAGCGCTAACTTCCAACAATCGTTTATTCTACGAAGCACTTCACATATATATAGTTAACAGATAGCAGCGCACGCAAGCGCATAAGTACTGGTTTTTTAAAACATGATGGTAACGTGGCATGTGTAATGGAAAAGATGAGATCGAAGATGAAAAAGGTGAAAAAACGATTAAAAAGATTTTAAACAATTTTTCTTGTAGCGACAGATTAGAATGCTATCTTCATCACGCCACCCTCTGTACCTTGTTTAAAAAATCTAATTCTTTTTTCGAAAGATCAATTGAAGGCGCGCTAACACAAGCTTCCCCCAAACTAGCGATCTTCGCCGCTTCAATGATCTCACGTGTTGTTTGTATTGGGCTTCTTCCTATCGCTGTGCACTGCTTATAAATGGGACTGCACCCATGCTTTCTACAGTGGAAAGCCAGATGGCCCACTCCTCCAGTTCGCACGTTGTTTGCGTGTTCACGCAGCCTATCATTTATACACCTTCCTGAAGCCTATCATTCCCACCTTCCCGAAGAAGCCACCTTCCCGCAGCCTATCATTTATACAGGAAGGTGTATAAATGATAGGCTGCGTGAACACGCAAACAACGTGCGAACTGGAGGAGTGGGCCATCTGGCTTTCCACTGTAGAAAGCATGGGTGCAGTCCCATTTATAAGCAGTGCACAGCGATAGGAAGAAGCCCAATACAAACAACACGTGAGATCATTGAAGCGGCGAAGATCGCTAGTTTGGGGGAAGCTTGTGTTAGCGCGCCTTCAATTGATCTTTCGAAAAAAGAATTAGATTTTTTAAACAAGGTACAGAGGGTGGCGTGATGAAGATAGCATCCTAATCTGTCGCTACAAGAAAAATTGTTTAAAATCTTTTTTAATCGTTTTTTCACCTTTTTCATCTTCGATCTCATCTTTTCCATTACACATGCCACGTTACCATCATGTTTTAAAAAACCAGTACTTATGCGCTTGCGTGCGCTGCTATCTGTTAACTATATATATGTGAAGTGCTTCGTAGAATAAACGATTGTTGGAAGTTAGCGCTGTGTCCGCGTCGTCCATCTGTGCCTCGTCCCCTTTTTATGCGCTATTAAGTACAAGCTAGTTCTAGTCAACTGAATGCTGGCCAAGAATAGCAATATTTCATTGTGAAAGAAACAGAGTTAAGTTCTAGTCCACTCTTTAGTCACAAATGGGCAACAATTCATCGTGAAAGTAACAGAGTTCAGTTATAGTCCACTTTACAGCCAAAGAAGAGCCACAATTCATCGTGGAAAAAGCGCAGTTATTTGAAGTCATCTGGATGCTGGCCAAGAATTGCAACATTTACTTGGGAAAGAAGCAGAGCTTAGTTCTAGTCCACTCTATATTCAAAAAAGGGCAACAATTTATCGTGAAAGTAGCAGACTTGAGTTCTAGTCGACTCAACAGGCAAAAAAGAGCAACAATTCATCGTGAAAGTAATAGAGTTCAGTTCTAGTCCACTTAACAGCCAAACAAGGGCCCCAATTCACCGTTAAAAAAGCGCATCTAGTTTAGGTCAACTAAATGCTGGCCAAGAATAGCTATATTTCATTGTGAAATTAACAGAGTAAAGTTCTAGTCCACTCTACAGTCAAAAAAGGGCAACAATTTATCGTGAAGGTAGCAGACTTGAGTTATAGTCCACACTACAGGCACATAAGTCCAACAATTTATCATGAAAGTACCAGAGCTCAGTTCTACTCCACTTTACAGCAAAAGAAGGGCCACAATTCATCGTTAAAAAACGCAGCTAGTTTTAGTGAACTAGAACCTGGCCAAGAATTGCAACATTTCATTGGGAAACCAGCAGCGGAAGTTCATGTCAACTCTACAGAGAAAGAAGGGCAACAATTCAACCTGAAGGTAGCAGACTTGAGTTCTAGTCCACTCTACAGTCAAGAAAGGGCAACAATTCATCGTGAAAGTACCAGAGTTCAGTTCTAGCCTACATTATACAGCCAAAGAAGTGCCACAATTCACCGTGAAAAATGTGCAGGTAGTTCTAGTCAACTAGATGCTGGCGAAGGATCGCACAACTTAATCGTGAAAGAAGCAGAGTTGAGTTCTAGTCCACTCTACAGTCAAAAAAGGGCAACTATTCAACGTGAAGCTAGCAGACTTCCGTTCTAGTCCATTATACAGGCAAAAAGAGCAACAATTCTTCGGGAAAGTACAAGAGTTCCGTTCTAGTGCACTTTACAGCCAAAGAAGGGCCACAATTCATCGTGAAAAAAGCAGAATTTAGTTATAGTCATCTAGATTCTGGCGAAGAATTGCAAAACCTCATCGTGAAAGAAGCCGAGGAAGTTCTAGTCAACTCTACAAGCGAAGAACGGCAACAATTCATGGTGAAGGTAGCAGAGTCTAGTTCTAGTCCGCTCTACAGTCAAAAAAGGGCAACAATTTACCGTGAAAGCAGCAGACTTCAGTTCTCGTCCACACTACAGGCACATAAGGGCAACAAATCATCATGAATGTACCAGAGTTCAGTTCTACTCCACTTTACAGCAAAAGAAGGGCCACAATTCATCGTTAAAAACGCAGCTAGTTTTAGTGAACTAGAACCTGGCCAAGAATTGCAACATTTCATTGGGAAACAAGCAGAGGAAGTTCATGTCAACTCTACAGAGAAAGAAGGGCAACAATTCAACGTGAAGGTAGCAGACTTGAGTTCTACTCCACTCTACAGTAAAAAAAGGGCAACAATTCATCGTGAAAGTAACAGGGTTCAGTTCTAGTCTACTTTACAGCCAAAGAAGGGCCACAATTCACCGTGAAAAAAGCGCAAGTATTTCTAGTCAACCAGATTCTGGCGAAGAATTGCAAAACTTCATCGTGAAAGAAGCAGAGGAAGTTCTAGTCATCTCTACAAGCGAATAACGGCAACAATTCACGGTCAAGGGAGCAGAGTTTAGTTCTAGTCCACTCTACAGTCATAAAAAGGCAACAATGCATCGTCAAGGTAGCAGACTTCCGTTTTAGTCCATTATACAGGCAAAAAGAGCAACAATTCGTCGGGAAAGTACCAGAGTTCCGTTATAGTCCACTTTACAGCCAAAGAAGAGCCACAATTCATCCTGGAAAAAGCGCTGTTATTTCTAGTCACCTGGATGCTGGCCAAGAATTGCAACATTTCATTGGAAAAGAAGCAGAGCTTAGTTCTAGTCCACTCTATAGTCAAAAAACGGCAACAATTCATCGTAAAGGTAGCAGGCTTCGGTTCTATTCCACTCTACAGGAAAAAAAGGGCACCAATTCGTCGGAAAAGTACCAGAGTTCAGTTCTAGTCCACTCTACAGCCAAAGAAAGGCCACAATTCATCGTGAAAAAAGCAGAGTTTAGTTATAGTCAACTAGATTCTGGCGAAGAATTGCAAAACTTCATCGTGAAAGAAGCAGAGGAAGTTCTAGTCAACTCTACAAGCGAAGAACGGCAACAATTCATGGTGAGGGTAGCAGAGTCTAGTTCTAGTCCACTCTACAGTCAAAAAAGGGCAACAATTTATCGTGAAGATAGCAGACTTCAGTTCTCGTCCGCACTACAGGCACATAAGGGCAACAATTCATCATGAAAGTACCAGAGTTCAGTTCTACTCCACTTTACAGCAAAAGAAGGGCCACAATTCATCGTTAAAAACGCAGCTGGTTTTAGTGAACTAGAACCTGGCCAAGAATTGCAACATTTCATAGGGAAACAAGCAGAGGAAGTTCATGTCAACTCTACAGAGAAAGAAGGGCAACAATTCAACGTGAAGGTAGCAGACTTGAGTTCTAGTCCACTCTACAGTCAAAAAAGGGCAACAATTCATCGTGAAAGTACCAGAGTTCAGTTCTAGTCTACATTACAGCCAAAGAAGAGCCACAATTAACCGTGAAAAAAGTGCAGGTAGTTCTAGTCAACGAGATGCTGGCGAAGAATTGCACAACTTCAACGTGAAAGAAGCAGAATTGAGTTCTAGTCCACTGTACAGTAAAAAAAGGGCCACAATTCAACGTGAAGGTAGCAGACCTGAGTTCTAGTCCACTTTACAGCCAAAAAAGGGCAACAATTCATCGTGAAAATAGCGCAGCCATTGCTAGTCAGCTGGATGTTGGACAAGAATTGCAACATTTTATCGTGAAAAAAGCAGAGTTAAGTTCTAGTCCACTCTACAGTCAAGAAAGGGCACCAATTCATCGTGAAAGTACCAGAGTTCACTTCTACTCCACTTTACAGCAAAAGAAGGGCCACAATTCACCGTGAAAAAAGCGCAGGTAGTTCTAGTCAACTAGATTCTGGCGAAGAATTGCAAAACTTCATCGTGAAAGAAGCAGAGGAAGTTGTAGTCATCTGTACAAGCGAAGAACGGCAACAATTCATGGTCAAGGGAGCAGAATTTAGTTCTAGTCCATTCTACAGTTAAAAAAGGGCAACAATTCATCGTGAAGGTAGGAGACTTCAGTTCTAGTCCATTATACTGGCAAAAAGAGCAACAATTCGTCAGGAAAGTACCAGACTTCAGTTATAGTCCACTTTACAGCCAAAGAAGAGCCACAATTCACCGTGAAAAAAGCGCAGGTAGTTCTAGTCAACTAGATGCTGGCAAATAATTGCGAAATTTCATCGTGAAAGAAGCAGAGGAAGTTGTTGACAACTGTACAAGCGAAGAACGGCAACAATTCATGCTGAAGGTAGCAGAGTGTAGTTCTAGGCCACTCTACAGTCAAAAAAGGGCAACAATTTATCGTGAAAGTAGCAGACTTGAGTTCTAGTTCACTCAACAGGCAGAAACGAGCAACAATTATCGTGAAAGTAACAGAGTTCAGTTCTAGTCCACTAGACAGCCAAACAAGGGCCACAATTCACCGTTAAAAAAGCGCAGCTTGTTCTAGTCAACTGGATGCTGGCCAAGAATAGCAATATTTCATTGTGAAAGAAACAGAGTTAAGTTCTAGTCCACTCTACAGTCAAAAAAGGGCAACAATCCATCGTGAAAGTAACAGAGTTCAGCTCTAGTCTACTTTACAGCCAAAGAAGGGCCACAATTCACCGTGAAAAAAGCGCAGGTAGTTCTAGTCAACTAGATGCTTTCAAAGAATTGCAAAACTTCATCGTGAAAGAAGCAGAGGAAGTTGTAGTCATCTGTACAAGCGAAGAACGGCAACATTTCAAGGTCAAGGGAGCAGAATTTAGTTCTAGTCCATTCTACAGTCAAAAAATGGCAACAATGCACCGTCAAGTAAGCAGACTTCAGTTCTCGTCCACACTACAGGCAAATAAGGGCAACAATTCATCATGAAAGTATCAGAGCTCAGTTCTACTCCACTTTACAGCATAAGAAGGGCCACAATTTATTGTTAAATAAAGCAGCTAGTTCTAGTGAACTGGATGCTGGCCAAGAATTGCAACATTTCATTGAGAGAGAAGCAGAGGAAGTTCTTGTCAACTCTACGGAGAAAGAAGCGCAACAATTCATGGTGAAGTAAGCAGAGTTTAGTTCTAGTTTACTCTACAGTCAAAAAGGGCAACAATTCAACGTGAAGGTAGCAGACTTGAGTTCTAGTCCACTATACTGTCAAAAAAGGGCAACAATTCATCGTGAAAGTACCAGAGTTCAGTTCTAGTCCACATTACAGCAAAAGAAGAGCCACAAATCACCGCAGAGTTAAGTTCTAGTCCACTTTACAGCCAAACAAGGGCCACAATTCACCGTAAAAAAAGCGCAGCTAGTTCTAGTCAACTGGATGCTGGCCAAGAATAGCAATATTTCATTGTGAAATAAACAGAGTTAAGTTCTAGTCCACTCTTTAGTCACAAATGGGCAACAATTCATCGTGAAAGTAACAGAGTTCAGTTATAGTCCACTTTACAGCCAAAGAAGAGCCACAATTCATCGTGGAAAAAGCGCAGTTATTTCTAGTCATCTGGATGCTGGCCAAGAATTGCAACATTTCATTGGAAAAGAAGCAGAGCTTAGTTCTAGTCCACTCTATAGTCAAAAAACGGCAACAATTCATCGTAAAGGTAGCAGGCTTCGGTTCTATTCCACTCTACAGGCAAAAAAGGGCACCAATTCGTCGGAAAAGTACCAGAGTTCAGTTCTAGTCCACTCTACAGCCAAAGAAAGGCCACAATTCATCGTGAAAAAAGCAGAGTTTAGTTATAGTCAACTAGATTCTGGCGAAGAATTGCAAAACTTCATCGTGAAAGAAGCAGAGGAAGTTCTAGTCAACTCTACAAGCGAAGAACGGCAACAATTCATGGTGAGGGTAGCAGAGTCTAGTTCTAGTCCACTCTACAGTCAAAAAAGGGCAACAATTTATCGTGAAGATAGCAGACTTCAGTTCTCGTCCACACTACAGGCACATAAGGGCAACAATTCATCATGAAAGTACCAGAGTTCAGTTCTACTCCACTTGAGAGCAAAAGAAGGGCCACAATTCATCGTTAAAAACGCAGCTGGTTTTAGTGAACTAGAACCTGGCCAAGAATTGCAACATTTCATAGGGAAACAAGCAGAGGAAGTTCATGTCAACTCTACAGAGAAAGAAGGGCAACAATTCAACGTGAAGGTAGCAGACTTGAGTTCTAGTCCACTCTACAGTCAAAAAAGGGCAACAATTCATCGTGAAAGTACCAGAGTTCAGTTCTAGTCTACATTACAGCCAAAGAAGAGCCACAATTAACCGTGAAAAAAGTGCAGGTAGTTCTAGTCAACGAGATGCTGGCGAAGAATTGCACAACTTCAACGTGAAAGAAGCAGAGTTGAGTTCTAGTCCACTGTACAGTAAAAAAAGGGCCACAATTCAACGTGAAGGTAGCAGACTTGAGTTCTAGTCCACTTTACAGCCAAAAAAGGGCAACAATTCATCGTGAAAATAGCGCAGCCATTGCTAGTCAGCTGGATGTTGGACAAGAATTTCAACATTTTATCGTGAAAAAAGCAGAGTTAAGTTCTAGTCCACTCTACAGTCAAAAAAGGGCACCAATTCATCGTGAAAGTACCAGAGTTCACTTCTACTCCACTTTACAGCAAAAGAAGGGCCACAATTCACCGTGAAAAAAGCGCAGGTAGTTCTAGTCAACTAGATTCTGGCGAAGAATTGCAAAACTTCATCGTGAAAGAAGCAGAGGAAGTTGTAGTCATCTGTACAAGCGAAGAACGGCAACAATTCATGGTCAAGGGAGCAGAATTTAGTTCTAGTCCATTCTACAGTTAAAAAAGGGCAACAATTCATCGTGAAGGTAGGAGACTTCAGTTCTAGTCCATTATACTGGCAAAAAGAGCAACAATTCGTCAGGAAAGTACCAGACTTCAGTTATAGTCCACTTTACAGCCAAAGAAGAGCCACAATTCACCGTGAAAAAAGCGCAGGTAGTTCTAGTCAACTAGATGCTGGCAAATAATTGCGAAACTTCATCGTGAAAGAAGCAGAGGAAGTTGTAGTCATCTGTACAAGCAAAGAACGGCTAAATTCGCGGTCAAGGGTGCAGAATTTAGTTCTAGTCCATTCTACAGTCACAAAAGGGCAACAATTCAACGTGAAGGTAGCAGAGATAAGTTCTAGTCCTTTCTACAGTCAAAAAAGGGCAACAATTCATCGTGAAAGTATCAGAGTTCAGTTCTAGTCTACTTTACAGCCAAAGAAGGGCCACAATTCGCCGTGAAAAAAGTGCAGGCAGTTCTAGTCAACTAGATGTTGGCGAAGAATTGCAAAACTTCATCGTGAAAGAAGCAGAGGAAGTTGTTGACAACTGTACAAGCGAAGAACGGCAACAATTCATGCTGAAGGTAGCAGAGTGTAGTTGATGATGATATATGTTGTTTTGTGGCGCAAGGGCCAGCTATGGCCAAAGAGCGCCAAGACGTGTTGTACTGAGTGAGCAATGGTATGATCAATGACAGTGGGTAGGTGTAGGGTGGCTGTAAAGGGGCCTAAAATCCTGCGCACTAAAGGTGCGTAAAACAGACAAAATTAATAAAATCATAACAATGACGTGATAGGGGCACAATGAATATAGTATAAAAAGGTGTAAGCGATACAAGGCACTACTGCCTCACAGAGACCCTTAGGAGCAAGGGCCTGGAGGAGAGTGCATTTCAAATATGTGGTCGCGGCAGCGTTCTCTGAAAGAGGACGCCGCTACGAATCTCTCGGGCGAAGAACTTGTAAAATGTCGATGTCGTTTAAAAAGGCTAAAACTGAATCGTTCTGAAATATCGGGTCGTTATGTAAAAACATCGCTGGATGAAGGGGTATATTCTCTTTATAGGCTTGAACAAAGTGCTTTTTTCTTTCAGGTTCTATTATTGGACACTGTACTAGGATGTGAAGTACAGTAAGTGCTTCCCCACATCCAGTACAGGTCGGGGGTTCGCCTCCAGACAACAGGTAATTATGTGTGCCGTAAGTGTGTCCTATTCTGAGCCTACAGAATAGGACATCATTTCTTCTAGATTTCGTGGTCGATGGCCAGTTCCCTAAACGGGGCTTAATTAAGTGAAGCTTGTTATGAGTCTGGCCGTCCCACAAACGTTGCCAGTGGGCTCGAAGTCTCTTGCGTAGATATGGCTTCATATCGAGAACAGGGACGAGCATAGATGTGTTGCCAGCTTTCGCCTTGATGGATGTGGCAAGCTGGTCTGCCAGTACATTTCCCTCGATGTCTCGGTGTCCTGGCACCCAGCACACCACAACATGCTGCCCAGACGCATAAATACTACATATTAATGAATAAAGCGATACTATTACAGGATTTTTGTGCCTCTTAAGAGATTTTAAGGCTTTTACTACGCTCAGCGAGTCTGTATAGATGATTGCTTTTGGTATTTTCGATTCTTTGATATGTTTAAGAGCCGACAGTATTGCATAAGCCTCTGCTGTGAAAATGCTCGTTAGGGGGTGCAGGGCGTCGGCATCTGAAAATGATGGACCAACCGCTGCATAAGAGACGCCAGCATGAGACTTTGATGCATCGGTGTAGAATTCCGGACAAGAGTATTTATGCTGCAGTTCAAGGAAGTGCATTCGAATGTGTGTAACCGGGGCGTGCTTCGTAACATGTAAAAAAGACAAATCACAGTCTACAATCTGCCACTGCCACGGTGAGACCTCTATAGTGGGTGTCATTAGACGATGTTCAAAGAGTGGGACATCCATTTCCTCAGCCAGACTTCTCACACGCAACGAGAAGGGCTCTCTTACTGCAGGTCGGTTATGAAAGAGGTGGGAGCTGGACAAATCATTTACGGTGGAATATGAGGGATGTTCACTGTTTGAATTCACTGTAAGGAAATACATAAAAGCTGTGTAGGTCCTCTGCAAGTGGAGTGACCACTCATTTGATTCCACGTAAAGGCTTTCTACAGGGCTTGTCCTAAAGGCACCTGTAGACAAGCGAATACCTAGATGGTGGACGGGGTCCAGCATCTTCAACGCGGTTGGTGTGGCTGACTGATAAATTATGGCCCCGTAGTCTAGGCGTGTTCGTATGAGGCTTTTATACAAGTTTAACAGACACTTTTTGTCACTACCCCATGTAGTGCGTGACAACACTTTTAAAATATTCATTGTTTTCATGCATTTGTTTTTTAGATGTTTTAGGTGTGGTATGAATGTTAGCTTTGTGTCAAGAATTATGCCTAAGAATTTGTGTTCTGTTTTTACAGGTAGACTCTGTCCTTGCAGGTCAATGTTGGGGTCAGGGTACAGTCCTCTCTTTCGAGAAAAAAGGACGCAGGTGCTCTTTTGTGGATTTAGACAGAACCCATTCTCGTCTGCCCATTTAGCCACCCTGTTCAGACCAAGCTGAACCTGCCGCTCACAGATTGCAAGGTTGCATGATTTAAATCCAATCTGTACATCATCGACATACGTTGAATAAAACATGTTGCGTGGGATGTATAGACGCAAGGAATTCATTTTTATAATGAAGAGAGTGCAACTGAGCACCCCACCCTGTGGGACTCCAGTTTCCTGCACAAAAGGTCGTGATAAAGCGCTGCCAACCCGAACACGGAATGTGCGATTCAGCAGGTAACTTTCAATGACATTTAACATATTACCACGTATACCAAAGTGGGAAAGGTCTCTCAATATACCAAACCGCCATGTGGTGTCGTAGGCCTTTTCCATGTCTAGGAACACAGATAAAAAGAATTGTTTGTGAACAAAAGCTTCACGTATCTGTGCCTCAATACGTATCAGATGGTCAGTGGTGGATCGACCCTCGCGAAAACCGCACTGGTATGGGTCAAGGAGCTTGTTTGATTCTAGGAAATGTATCAGACGGCGGTTTATCATCTTCTCGAAGACTTTGCAGAGGCAGCTTGTTAGAGCTATGGGCCTGTAACTCGATACGGACGATGGATCCTTGCCCTGCTTCAGGATGGGGATCACTATGGCCTCTTTCCAGGCAGAGGGGATCTCGCCGGAGGTCCATATAGAATTATAGAGACACAGAAGGGTTTTCTTCGTTTCAGAGGGTAGGTTTTTCAACATGTCATATAGTATACGGTCAGGGCCTGGGGCAGATTGCTTGCAACAGGTGAGTGATGCATGCAGCTCTGCTGGGGAGAAAGGTAGGTTATATGGCTCGTTCCCAGTGCTCTTTCGGTCTATTTTTTGTTTTTCTATTGCTGATTTATATCTTATAAATGCTGGTGAATAGTGTGAGGAACTGGACACATGTTCAAAATGTGCACCCAGATGGTTCGCTTGGTCCTCAACGCTTTCTCCCTGCGTGTGTACCAGGGGAGGTGGATGTGTTTGTCGTCCTCTTACTCTATTGACCCTGCTCCAAACCTTGGCCTCATCCGTGTACGAGTTGATACTTGATAAAAATGTTTTCCAGCTGTCTCTCTTGGCTTGTCTGCGTGTTCTCCTACCTTGGGACTTGATTTTCTTGAAATTTACAAGGTTTTCAGCAGTAGGATAATCGCGAAGCTGCCTCCAAGCTTTGTTCTGCTGCCTACGTGCATTCCGGCATTGTTCATTCCACCACGGAACACGACGTTTGCTAGAAAGTCCACTTGTTTGGGGAATACACTTAGAGGCTGCATCAATTATGAATTTAGTAAAATACTCGACGGCACCATCAATTCCGAGCGATGAAATGTCAGCCCACGAAAGTTTACTGGTAAGAGCTTGGAATTTATCCCAGACCGCTGCATCGACCTTCCACCGGGGGGCATGTGGTGGAGACTCGTATTGTCTTGTTGCTCTCAGCAGTATAGGGAAATGGTCGCTCCCGTAAGGGTTTTTTATAACTTCCCATTCAAGTTCAGGCAATATGGATGGAGAAGCTATGCTGAGGTCTATAGAGGAAAATGTTTTGTTTGCAAGACAATAATATGTAGGTTCTTTTTTGTTAAGCAGACAAGCACCGGATGAGAACAGAAAATCTTGAATTAGACGGCCTCGCGCATCGATGCGAGCGTCGCCCCACAGATTGTTGTGTGCATTGAGATCGCCCAGAACAAGATAGGGCTCTGGCAATTCGTCTATAAAGGACTGAAATTCGTGTTTATGTAAGCGGTAATGTGGGGGTATGTATACCGAGCAAATGGTGATGAGTTTGTTAAGGAGAACCAGTCGAACTGCCACTGCTTCAAGGGGCGTTTGCAGCTGCAAACGTTGACATGCTATGCTTTCGTGAATCACAATGGCAACACCGCCTGATGATGCGAGACCATCATCGCGATCTTTACGAAACGTAACATACTGTCGAAGAAAGTTTGTATGTGTCGATTTTAAATGAGTTTCCTGTACACACAGCACTTTTGGATTGTGTTTGTGGAGAAGTTCTTGCACATCATCGAGGTTCCTAAGAAGGCCTCTGATGTTCCATTGTATAATTTGTGTGGCCATACTGAAAGTAAATGGGTGCTGTGTGTACTAAAAACAAAAAGGAAGTGTTGCATTAGATTACAGAGCCCTTTCCAGGCCCTGTAACGCGGGATTTGTCTTTTCTGAAGCGGTCGAGGGAACCTCGCCGCTCCTTAGGCGCTTGGTGCGCCGTCGGGGTGGGTGTGGTGTCCATTGCCTCTTGTGAAGCGCCGGACACGCGCTCTTGCGAGCGAGAAGTTTCACGAGAAAGTCTCGCCGCGAAGGACGAGACATTTGCGCCCACCAGCCCGGATGTCGATGGGGCTGCCTTTGGGCCTGAGCTGCGCCGGCTGTTGCCAGCACCAGCAGGGGCCGGTGAGGGTGAGGCAGCCTTGACTGCACCCACCGTGGGAGCTGCTGGCAGGCCTGCGGGTTCGCTACGCGAAGCGCAGGCTGCCACCGAGGACTGTTGTGGCGCCGGCAACCCTAGGGTAACCGGGCCTGTTCGCTGGTTGGGTGGAGTAGACTTCGCTACTTCCACCCTGGGGGCAGGAGCCACAAGCGACGGCTCGCTGCGCGCGGGCTGGGCAGGTGGCAGTAGCTGCTGCGACGCTGCCCCTTGACGCGCCGCATCAGCATAAGTGGTAGTGTGGAATGGTGAGCACCTTTTGCGTGCTTCCCTGAACGATATGTTTTCGCGGACTTTCAGTGTTAGAATTTCTTTTTCTTTTTTCCAGCTTGGACAGGACCGGGAGTATGCTGGATGGTCACCATCGCAATTAACGCAGTGAAGTGTGGGCTCACAATTGTCTGAGGCATGACCTTGTATTCCACACTTAGCACAGGTGACTCGACCACGGCAACTCTGCGAGCCATGGCCGAATCTTTGGCATTGGTAGCACCGCCTAGGATTTGGGATGTATGGTCTTACGGATGTCTTTGTGTAGCCTGTTTCAATGCTTTGTGGCAAAACGCTCAATTCAAAGGTAAGTATCAGGTGTTTCGTGCGAATTTCTTTATTCTCCCGTCTCATAACAATGCGCTGCACATTCGTGACATTTTGTTCCTTCCATCCTTCCAACAATTCGGTTTCAGATAGGTCGATGAGGTCTGCTTCAGATACTACCCCCCGTACTGTGTTCATTGATCGATGCGGTGAAACGGAAACTGGGACATCACCAAAAGTAACAAGCTTGCCGAGTCTGTTGTATTGCTCCTTATCCCGTAGCTCAAGCAGAAGATCCCCGCTTGGCATTTTGGTGACTTTGTAGCCAGGGCCTAGCGTATTGGTCAAGCTTTTTGCAACTACAAATGGGGATATGGTTCTTGCTAGTTTTTCGGTTCTTTCACTATGTACTACTTGGAATCGGGGGAAAATGTCTTTTGGTCTGGCGAACAAGTTCAGAATCTCATCGGTGCGTCCCCTCTTCTGAGGGAGACGATCAAGAAGTCGGGGAAAAGCGGGTGTTCCCATAGCAGTTTGGTGTATTTCGGCAGCAATGGCAGCCACCCACCACGGAGTCCAACAAGGGGACGCTGCAGCACTTAACGTGTAAGGCTGCAGGCGCCAGCCGTACATTGCCGCTATAACCTTATATATAAACCCAAGGGAGGGCACGTACACAAGGTTAACCCAAGCCGCCTATGGAAATTGAGGAAGTAACAGAAGAGAAGAGATGACAGGACAGTGAAGAAAGAAAAATAGAGTAGAGAAAGATCGGAGAGGGGGACAGGAAAAGGCGACCACCGATTTCCCCCGGGTGGGTCAGTCCGGGGGTGCCGTCTACGTGAAGCGGAGGCCAAAGAGGCGCGTTGCCTCCGCCGAGGGGCCATAAAGGTCCGAACACCCGCCATCGGCTCAACCCCCAGGATCCTCTTTTCCCCGGACACGGCTAAGCCACGCACGGTTAAACGTGGGAGGGTCCAACCCTCGAGTGCTCGGGTCCGTGGTGGCGCAACTCACCAAACGCCTGCTTGCGCAGACGCCCCTGCGGGGAGCAGAGTGTAGTTCTAGGCCACTCTACAGTCAAAAAAGGGCAACAATTTATCGTGAAAGTAGCAGACTTGAGTTCTAGTTCACTCAACAGGCAGAAACAAGCAACAATTATCGTGAAAGTAACAGAGTTAAGTTCTAGTCCACTAGACAGCCAAACAAGGGCCACAATTCACCGTTAAAAAAGCGCAGCTTGTTCTAGTCAACTGGATGCTGGCCAAGAATAGCAATATTTCATTGTGAAAGAAACAGAGTTAAGTTCTAGTCCACTCTACAGTCAAAAAAGGGCAACAATCCATCGTGAAAGTAACAGAGTTCAGCTCTAGTCTACTTTACAGCCAAAGAAGGGCCACAATTCACCGTGAAAAAAGCGCAGGTAGTTCTAGTCAACTAGATGCTGGCAAAGAATTGCAAAACTTCATCGTGAAAGAAGCAGAGGAAGTTGTAGTCATCTGTACAAGCGAAGAACGGCAACATTTCAAGGTCAAGGGAGCAGAATTTAGTTCTAGTCCATTCTACAGTCAAAAAATGGCAACAATGCACCGTCAAGTAAGCAGACTTCAGTTCTCGTCCACACTACAGGCAAATAAGGGCAACAATTCATCATGAAAGTATCAGAGCTCAGTTCTACTCCACTTTACAGCATAAGAAGGGCCACAATTTATCGTTAAATAAAGCAGCTAGTTCTAGTGAACTGGATGCTGGCCAAGAATTGCAACATTTCATTGAGAGAGAAGCAGAGGAAGTTCTTGTCAACTCTACGGAGAAAGAAGCGCAACAATTCATGGTGAAGTAAGCAGAGTTTAGTTCTAGTTTACTCTACAGTCAAAAAGGGCAACAATTCAACGTGAAGGTAGCAGACTTGAGTTCTAGTCCACTCTACTGTCAAAAAAGGGCAACAATTCATCGTGAAAGTACCAGAGTTCAGTTCTAGTCCACATTACAGCAAAAGAAGAGCCACAAATCACCGCAGAGTTAAGTTCTAGTCCACTTTACAGCCAAACAAGGGCCACAATTCACCGTAAAAAAAGCGCAGCTAGTTCTAGTCAACTGGATGCTGGCCAAGAATAGCAATATTTCATTGTGAAATAAACAGAGTTAAGTTCTAGTCCACTCTACATTCAAAAAAGGGCAACAATTCATCGTGAAACTAACAGAGTTCAGTTCTAGTCTAATTTACGGCCAAAGAAGGGCCACAATTCACCGTGAAAAAAGCGAAGGTCGTTCTAGTCAACTATATTTTGGCGAAGAATTGCAAAACTATATCGTGAAAGAAGCAGAGGAAGTTCCAGTCATCTCTACAAGCGAAGAACGGCAACAATCCACGCTCAAGGGAGCAGAGTTTAGTTCTAGTCCACTCTACAGTCAAAAAAGGGCAACAATGCATCGTCAAGGTAGCAGACTTCCGTTCTAGTCCATTATACACGCAAAAAGAGCAACAATTCGTCGGGAAAGTACCAGAGTTCAGTTAGAGTCAACTTTACAGCCAAAGAAGAGCCACAATTCATCGTGGAAAAAGCGTAATTTTTTCTAGTCACCTGGATGCTGGCCAAGAATTGCAACATTTAATTGTGAAAGAAGCAGAGCTTAGTTCTAGTCCACTCTATAATCAAAAAAGGGCAACAATTCATCGTGAAGGTAGCAGGCTTCGGTTCTATTCCACTCTACAGGCAAAAAGGGCACCAATTCGTTGGAAAAGTACCAGAGTTCAGTTCTAGTCCACTTTACAGCCAAAGAAAGGCCACAATTCATCGTGAAAAAAGCAGAGTTAAGTTATAGTCAACTAGATTCTGGCGAAGTATTGCAAAACTTCATCGTGAAAGAAGCAGAGCAAGTTCTAGTCAACTCTACAAGCGAAGAACGGCAACAATTCATGCTGAAGGTAGCAGAGTCTAGCTCTAGTCCACTCTACAGTCAAAAAATGGCAACAATTTATCGTGAAGGTAGCAGACTTGAGTTCTATTCCACTCAACAGGCAAAAAAGAGCAACAATTACGGTGAGAGTAACTGAGTTCAGTTATAGTCCACTTTACAGCCAAACAAGGGCCACAATTCACCGTAAAAAAGGCGCAGCTAGTTCTAGTCAACTGAATGCTGGCCAAGAATAGCAATATTTCATTGTGAAAGAAACAGAGTTAAGTTCTAGTCCACTCTTTAGTCACAAATGGGCAACAATTCATCGTGAAAGTAACAGAGTTCAGTTATAGTCCACTTTACAGCCAAAGAAGAGCCACAATTCATCGTGAAAAAGCGCAGTTATTTCTAGTCATCTGGATGCTGGCCAAGAATTGCAACATTTAATTGGGAAAGAAGCAGAGCTTAGTTCTAGTCCACTCTATATTCAAAAAAGGGCAACAATTTATCGTGAAAGTAGCAGTCTTGAGTTCTAGTCGACTCAACAGGCAAAAAAGAGCAACAATTCATCGTGAAAGTAATAGAGTTCAGTTCTAGTCCACTTAACAGCCAAACAAGGGCCCCAATTTACCGTTAAAAAAGCGCAGCTAGTTTAGGTCAACTAGATGCTGGCCAAGAATAGCAATATTTCATTGTGAATTAAACAGAGTAAAGTTCTAGTCCACTCTACAGTCAAAAAAGGGCAACAATTTATCGTGAAGGTAGCAGACTTGAGTTCTAGTCCACACTACAGGCACATAAGTCCAACAATTCATCATGAAAGTACCAGAGCTCAGTTATACTCCACTTTACAGCAAAAGAAGGGCCACAATTCATCGTTAAAAAACGCAGCTAGTTTTAGTGAACTAGAACCTGGCCAAGAATTGCAACATTTCATTGGGAAACCAGCAGCGGAAGTTCATGTCAACTCTACAGAGAAAGAAGGGCAACAATTCAACCTGAAGGTAGCAGACTTGAGTTCTAGTCCACTCTACAGTCAAGAAAGGGCAACAATTCATCGTGAAAGTACCAGAGTTCAGTTCTAGCCTACATTACAGCCAAAGAAGTGCCACAATTCACCGTGAAAAAAGTGCAGGTAGTTATAGTCAACTAGATGCTGGCGAAGGATCGCACAACTTAATCGTGAAAGAAGCAGAGTTGAGATCTAGTCCACTCTACAGTCAAAAAAGGGCAACAATTCAACGTGAAGCTAGCAGACTTCCGTTCTAGTCCATTATACAGGCAAAAAGAGCAACAATTCTTCGGGAAAGTACAAGAGTTCCGTTCTAGTCCACTTTACAGCCAAAGAAGGGCCACAATTCATCGTGAAAAAAGCAGAATTTAGTTATAGTCATCTAGATTCTGGCGAAGAATTGCAAAACCTCATCGTGAAAGAAGCCGAGGAAGTTCTAGTCAACTCTACAAGCGAAGAACGGCAACAATTCATGGTGAAGGTAGCAGAGTCTAGTTCTAGTCCGCTCTACAGTCAAAAAAGGGCAACAATTTACCGTGAAAGCAGCAGACTTCAGTTCTCGTCCACACTACAGGCACATAAGGGCAACAATTCATCATGAAAGTACCAGAGTTCAGTTCTACTCCACTTTACAGCAAAAGAAGGGCCACAATTCATCGTTAAAAACGCAGCTAGTTTTAGTGAACTAGAACCTGGCCAAGAATTGCAACATTTCATTGGGAAACAAGCAGAGGAAGTTCATGTCAACTCTACAGAGAAAGAAGGGCAACAATTCAACGTGAAGGTAGCAGACTTGAGTTCTAGTCCACTCTACAGTAAAAAAAGGGCAACAATTCATCGTGAAAGTAACAGGGTTCAGTTCTAGTCTACTTTACAGCCAAAGAAGGGCCACAATTCACCGTGAAAAAAGCGCAAGTATTTCTAGTCAACCAGATTCTGGCGAAGAATTGCAAAACTTCATCGTGAAAGAAGCAGAGGAAGTTCTAGTCATCTCTACAAGCGAATAACGGCAACAATTCACGGTCAAGGGAGCAGAGTTTAGTTCTAGTCCACTCTACAGTCATAAAAAGGCAACAATGCATCGTCAAGGTAGCAGACTTCCGTTCTAGTCCATTATACAGGCAAAAAGAGCAACAATTCGTCGGGAAAGTACCAGAGTTCCGTTATAGTCCACTTTACAGCCAAAGAAGAGCCACAATTCATCCTGGAAAAAGCGCTGTTATTTCTAGTCACCTGGATGCTGGCCAAGAATTGCAACATTTCATTGGAAAAGAAGCAGAGCTTAGTTCTAGTCCACTCTATAGTCAAAAAACGGCAACAATTCATCGTAAAGGTAGCAGGCTTCGGTTCTATTCCACTCTACAGGCAAAAAAAAGGGCACCAATTCGTCGGAAAAGTACCAGAGTTCAGTTCTAGTCCACTCTACAGCCAAAGAAAGGCCACAATTGATCGTGAACAAAGCAGAGTTAAGTTATAGTCAGCTAGATTCTGAAGTATTGCAAAACTTCATCGTGAAAGAAGCAGAGGAAGTTCTAGTCAACTCTACAAGCGAAGAACGGCAACAATTCATGCTGAAGGTAGCAGAGTCTAGCTCTAGTCCACTCTACAGTCAAAAAATGGCAACAATTTATCGTGAAGGTAGCAGACTTGAGTTCTATTCCACTCAACAGGCAAAAAAGAGCAACAATTACGGTGAGAGTAACTGAGTTCAGTTATAGTCCACTTTACAGCCAAACAAGGGCCACAATTCACCGTAAAAAAGGCGCAGCTAGTTCTAGTCAACTGAATGCTGGCCAAGAATAGCAATATTTCATTGTGAAAGAAACAGAGTTAAGTTCTAGTCCACTCTTTAGTCACAAATGGGCAACAATTCATCGTGAAAGTAACAGAGTTCAGTTATAGTCCACTTTACAGCCAAAGAAGAGCCACAATTCATCGTGGAAAAAGCGCAGTTATTTGAAGTCATCTGGATGCTGGCCAAGAATTGCAACATTTAATTGGGAAAGAAGCAGAGCTTAGTTCTAGTCCACTCTATATTCAAAAAAGGGCAACAATTTATCGTGAAAGTAGCAGACTTGAGTTCTAGTCGACTCAACAGGCAAAAAAGAGCAACAATTCATCGTGAAAGTAATAGAGTTCAGTTCTAGTCCACTTAACAGCCAAACAAGGGCCCCAATTCACCGTTAAAAAAGCGCATCTAGTTTAGGTCAACTAAATGCTGGCCAAGAATAGCTATATTTCATTGTGAAATTAACAGAGTAAAGTTCTAGTCCACTCTACAGTCAAAAAAGGGCAACAATTTATCGTGAAGGTAGCAGACTTGAGTTCTAGTCCACACTACAGGCACATAAGTCCAACAATTTATCATGAAAGTACCAGAGCTCAGTTCTACTCCACTTTACAGCAAAAGAAGGGCCACAATTCATCGTTAAAAAACGCAGCTAGTTTTAGTGAACTAGAACCTGGCCAAGAATTGCAACATTTCATTGGGAAACCAGCAGCGGAAGTTCATGTCAACTCTACAGAGAAAGAAGGGCAACAATTCAACCTGAAGGTAGCAGACTTGAGTTCTAGTCCACTCTACAGTCAAGAAAGGGCAACAATTCATCGTGAAAGTACCAGAGTTCAGTTCTAGCCTACATTACAGCCAAAGAAGTGCCACAATTCACCGTGAAAAATGTGCAGGTAGTTCTAGACAACGAGATGCTGGCGAAGGATCGCACAACTTAATCGTGAAAGAAGCAGAGTTGAGTTCTAGTCCACTCTACAGTCAAAAAAGGGCAACAATTCAACGTGAAGCTAGCAGACTTCCGTTCTAGTCCATTATACAGGCAAAAAGAGCAACAATTCTTCGGGAAAGTACAAGAGTTCCGTTCTAGTCCACTTTACAGCCAAAGAAGGGCCACAATTCATCGTGAAAAAAGCAGAATTTAGTTATAGTCATCTAGATTCTGGCGAAGAATTGCAAAACCTCATCGTGAAAGAAGCCGAGGAAGTTCTAGTCAACTCTACAAGCGAAGAACGGCAACAATTCATGGTGAAGGTAGCAGAGTCTAGTTCTAGTCCGCTCTACAGTCAAAAAAGGGCAACAATTTACCGTGAAAGCAGCAGACTTCAGTTCTCGTCCACACTACAGGCACATAAGGGCAACAATTCATCATGAAAGTACCAGAGTTCAGTTCTACTCCACTTTACAGCAAAAGAAGGGCCACAATTCATCGTTAAAAACGCAGCTAGTTTTAGTGAACTAGAACCTGGCCAAGAATTGCAACATTTCATTGGGAAACAAGCAGAGGAAGTTCATGTCAACTCTACAGAGAAAGAAGGGCAACAATTCAACGTGAAGGTAGCAGACTTGAGTTCTACTCCACTCTACAGTAAAAAAAGGGCAACAATTCATCGTGAAAGTAACAGGGTTCAGTTCTAGTCTACTTTACAGCCAAAGAAGGGCCACAATTCACCGTGAAAAAAGCGCAAGTATTTCTAGTCAACCAGATTCTGGCGAAGAATTGCAAAACTTCATCGTGAAAGAAGCAGAGGAAGTTCTAGTCATCTCTACAAGCGAATAACGGCAACAATTCACGGTCAAGGGAGCAGAGTTTAGTTCTAGTCCACTCTACAGTCATAAAAAGGCAACAATGCATCGTCAAGGTAGCAGACTTCCGTTTTAGTCCATTATACAGGCAAAAAGAGCAACAATTCGTCGGGAAAGTACCAGAGTTCCGTTATAGTCCAATTTACAGCCAAAGAAGAGCCACAATTCATCCTGGAAAAAGCGCTGTTATTTCTAGTCACCTGGATGCTGGCCAAGAATTGCAACATTTCATTGGAGAAGAAGCAGAGCTTAGTTCTAGTCCACTCTATAGTCAAAAAACGGCAACAATTCATCGTAAAGGTAGCAGGCTTCGGTTCTATTCCACTCTACAGGAAAAAAGGGCACCAATTCGTCGGAAAAGTACCAGAGTTCAGTTCTAGTCCACTCTACAGCCAAAGAAAGGCCACAATTCATCGTGAAAAAAGCAGAGTTTAGTTATAGTCAACTAGATTCTGGCGAAGAATTGCAAAACTTCATCGTGAAAGAAGCAGAGGAAGTTCTAGTCAACTCTACAAGCGAAGAACGGCAACAATTCATGGTGAGGGTAGCAGAGTCTAGTTCTAGTCCACTCTACAGTCAAAAAAGGGCAACAATTTATCGTGAAGATCGCAGACTTCAGTTCTCGTCCACACTACAGGCACATAAGGGCAACAATTCATCATGAAAGTACCAGAGTTCAGTTCTACTCCACTTTAGAGCAAAAGAAGGGCCACAATTCATCGTTAAAAACGCAGCTGGTTTTAGTGAACTAGAACCTGGCCAAGAATTGCAACATTTCATAGGGAAACAAGCAGAGGAAGTTCATGTCAACTCTACAGAGAAAGAAGGGCAACAATTCAACGTGAAGGTAGCAGACTTGAGTTCTAGTCCACTCTACAGTCAAAAAAGGGCAACAATTCATCGTGAAAGTACCAGAGTTCAGTTCTAGTCTACATTACAGCCAAAGAAGAGCCACAATTAACCGTGAAAAAAGTGCAGGTAGTTCTAGTCAACGAGATGCTGGCGAAGAATTGCACAACTTCAACGTGAAAGAAGCAGAGTTGAGTTCTAGTCCACTGTACAGTAAAAAAAGGGCCACAATTCAACGTGAAGGTAGCAGACCTGAGTTCTAGTCCACTTTACAGCCAAAAAAGGGCAACAATTCATCGTGAAAATAGCGCAGCCATTGCTAGTCAGCTGGATGTTGGACAAGAATTGCAACATTTTATCGTGAAAAAAGCAGAGTTAAGTTCTAGTCCACTCTACAGTCAAAAAAGGGCACCAATTATTCGTGAAAGTACCAGAGTTCACTTCTACTCCACTTTACAGCAAAAGAAGGGCCACAATTCACCGTGAAAAAAGCGCAGGTAGTTCTAGTCAACTAGATTCTGGCGAAGAATTGCAAAACTTCATCGTGAAAGAAGCAGAGGAAGTTGTAGTCATCTGTACAAGCGAAGAACGGCAACAATTCATGGTCAAGGGAGCAGAATTTAGTTCTAGTCCATTCTACAGTTAAAAAAGGGCAACAATTCATCGTGAAGGTAGGAGACTTCAGTTCTAGTCCATTATACTGGCAAAAAGAGCAACAATTCGTCAGGAAAGTACCAGACTTCAGTTATAGTCCACTTTACAGCCAAAGAAGAGCCACAATTCACCGTGAAAAAAGCGCAGGTAGTTCTAGTCAACTAGATGCTGGCAAATAATTGCGAAACTTCATCGTGAAAGAAGCAGAGGAAGTTGTTGACAACTGTACAAGCGAAGAACGGCAACAATTCATGCTGAAGGTAGCAGAGTGTAGTTCTAGGCCACTCTACAGTCAAAAAAGGGCAACAATTTATCGTGAAAGTAGCAGACTTGAGTTCTAGTTCACTCAACAGGCAGAAACGAGCAACAATTATCGTGAAAGTAACAGAGTTAAGTTCTAGTCCACTAGACAGCCAAACAAGGGCCACAATTCACCGTTAAAAAAGCGCAGCTTGTTCTAGTCAACTGGATGCTGGCCAAGAATAGCAATATTTCATTGTGAAAGAAACAGAGTTAAGTTCTAGTCCACTCTACAGTCAAAAAAGGGCAACAATCCATCGTGAAAGTAACAAAGTTCAGCTCTAGTCTAATTTACAGCCAAAGAAGGGCCACAATTCACCGTGAAAAAAGCGCAGGTAGTTCTAGTCAACTAGATGCTGGCAAAGAATTGCAAAACTTCATCGTGAAAGAAGCAGAGGAAGTTGTAGTCATCTGTACAAGCGAAGAACGGCAACATTTCAAGGTCAAGGGAGCAGAATTTAGTTCTAGTCCATTCTACAGTCAAAAAATGGCAACAATGCACCGTCAAGTAAGCAGACTTCAGTTCTCGTCCACACTACAGGCAAATAAGGGCAACAATTCATCATGAAAGTATCAGAGCTCAGTTCTACTCCACTTTACAGCATAAGAAGGGCCACAATTTATCGTTAAATAAAGCAGCTAGTTCTAGTGAACTGGATGCTGGCCAAGAATTGCAACATTTCATTGAGAGAGAAGCAGAGGAAGTTCTTGTCAACTCTACGGAGAAAGAAGCGCAACAATTCATGGTGAAGTAAGCAGAGTTTAGTTCTAGTTTACTCTACAGTCAAAAAGGGCAACAATTCAACGTGAAGGTAGCAGACTTGAGTTCTAGTCCACTCTACTGTCAAAAAATGGCAACAATTCATCGTGAAAGTACCAGAGTTCAGTTCTAGTCCACATTACAGCAAAAGAAGAGCCACAAATCACCGCAGAGTTAAGTTCTAGTCAACTTTACAGCCAAACAAGGGCCACAATTCACCGTAAAAAAAGCGCAGCTAGTTCTAGTCAACTGGATGCTGGCCAAGAATAGCAATATTTCATTGTGAAATAAACAGAGTTAAGTTCTAGTCCACTCTTTAGTCACAAATGGGCAACAATTCATCGTGAAAGTAACAGAGTTCAGTTATAGTCCACTTTACAGCCAAAGAAGAGCCACAATTCATCGTGGAAAAAGTGCAGTTATTTCTAGTCATCTGGATGCTGGCCAAGAATTGCAACATTTCATTGGAAAAGAAGCAGAGCTTAGTTCTAGTCCACTCTATAGTCAAAAAACGGCAACAATTCATCGTAAAGGTAGCAGGCTTCGGTTCTATTCCACTCTACAGGCAAAAAAGGGCACCAATTCGTCGGAAAAGTACCAGAGTTCAGTTCTAGTCCACTCTACAGCCAAAGAAAGGCCACAATTCATCGTGAAAAAAGCAGAGTTTAGTTATAGTCAACTAGATTCTGGCGAAGAATTGCAAAACTTCATCGTGAAAGAAGCAGAGGAAGTTCTAGTCAACTCTACAAGCGAAGAACGGCAACAATTCATGGTGAGGGTAGCAGAGTCTAGTTCTAGTCCACTCTACAGTCAAAAAAGGGCAACAATTTATCGTGAAGATAGCAGACTTCAGTTCTCGTCCACACTACAGGCACATAAGGGCAACAATTCATCATGAAAGTACCACAGTTCAGTTCTACTCCACTTTAGAGCAAAAGAAGGGCCACAATTCATCGTTAAAAACGCAGCTGGTTTTAGTGAACTAGAACCTGGCCAAGAATTGCAACATTTCATAGGGAAACAAGCAGAGGAAGTTCATGTCAACTCTACAGAGAAAGAAGGGCAACAATTCAACGTGAAGGTAGCAGACTTGAGTTCTAGTCCACTCTACAGTCAAAAAAGGGCAACAATTCATCGTGAAAGTACCAGAGTTCAGTTCTAGTCTACATTACAGCCAAAGAAGAGCCACAATTAACCGTGAAAAAAGTGCAGGTAGTTCTAGTCAACGAGATGCTGGCGAAGAATTGCACAACTTCAACGTGAAAGAAGCAGAGTTGAGTTCTAGTCCACTGTACAGTAAAAAAAGGGCCACAATTCAACGTGAAGGTAGCAGACTTGAGTTCTAGTCCACTTTACAGCCAAAAAAGGGCAACAATTCATCGTGAAAATAGCGCAGCCATTGCTAGTCAGCTGGATGTTGGACAAGAATTTCAACATTTTATCGTGAAAAAAGCAGAGTTAAGTTCTAGTCCACTCTACAGTCAAAAAAGGGCACCAATTCATCGTGAAAGTACCAGAGTTCACTTCTACTCCACTTTACAGCAAAAGAAGGGCCACAATTCACCGTGAAAAAAGCGCAGGTAGTTCTAGTCAACTAGATTCTGGCGAAGAATTGCAAAACTTCATCGTGAAAGAAGCAGAGGAAGTTGTAGTCATCTGTACAAGCGAAGAACGGCAACAATTCATGGTCAAGGGAGCAGAATTTAGTTCTAGTCCATTCTACAGTTAAAAAAGGGCAACAATTCATCGTGAAGGTAGGAGACTTCAGTTCTAGTCCATTATACTGGCAAAAAGAGCAACAATTCGTCAGGAAAGTACCAGACTTCAGTTATAGTCCACTTTACAGCCAAAGAAGAGCCACAATTCACCGTGAAAAAAGCGCAGGTAGTTCTAGTCAACTAGATGCTGGCAAATAATTGCGAAACTTCATCGTGAAAGAAGCAGAGGAAGTTGTAGTCATCTGTACAAGCAAAGAACGGCTAAATTCGCGGTCAAGGGTGCAGAATTTAGTTCTAGTCCATTCTACAGTCACAAAAGGGCAACAATTCATCGTGAAGGTAGGAGACTTCAGTTCTACTCCATTAGACAGGCAAAAAGAGCAACAATTCGTCGGGAAAGTACCAGAGTTCAGTTATAGTCTACTTTACAGCCAAAGAAGAGCCACAATTCACCGTGAAAGAAGTGCAGGCAGTTCTAGTCAACTAGATGTTGGCGAAGAATTGCAAAACTTCATCGTGAAAGAAGCAGAGGAAGTTGTTGACAACTGTACAAGCGAAGAACGGCAACAATTCATGCTGAAGGTAGCAGAGTGTAGTTCTAGGCCACTCTATAGTCAAAAAAGGGCAACAATTTATCGTGAAAGTAGCAGACTTGAGTTCTAGTTCACTCAACAGGCAGAAACGAGCAACAATTATCGTGAAAGTAACAGAGTTAAGTTCTAGTCCACTAGACAGCCAAACAAGGGCCACAATTCACCGTTAAAAAAGCGCAGCTTGTTCTAGTCAACTGGATGCTGGCCAAGAATAGCAATATTTCATTGTGAAAGAAACAGAGTTAAGTTCTAGTCCACTCTACAGTCAAAAAAGGGCAACAATCCATCGTGAAAGTAACAGAGTTCAGCTCTAGTCTAATTTACAGCCAAAGAAGGGCCACAATTCACCGTGAAAAAAGCGCAGGTAGTTCTAGTCAACTAGATGCTGGCAAAGAATTGCAAAACTTCATCGTGAAAGAAGCAGAGGAAGTTGTAGTCATCTGTACAAGCGAAGAACGGCAACATTTCAAGGTCAAGGGAGCAGAATTTAGTTCTAGTCCATTCTACAGTCAAAAAATGGCAACAATGCACCGTCAAATAAGCAGACTTCAGTTCTCGTCCACACTACAGGCAAATAAGGGCAACAATTCATCATGAAAGTATCAGAGCTCAGTTCTACTCCACTTTACAGCATAAGAAGGGCCACAATTTATCGTTAAATAAAGCAGCTAGTTCTAGTGAACTGGATGCAGGCCAAGAATTGCAACATTTCATTGAGAGAGAAGCAGAGGAAGTTCTTGTCAACTCTACGGATAAAGAAGCGCAACAATTCATGGTGAAGTAAGCAGAGTTTAGTTCTAGTTTACTCTACAGTCAAAAAGGGCAACAATTCAACGTGAAGGTAGCAGACTTGAGTTCTAGTCCACTCTACTGTCAAAAAAGGGCAACAATTCATCGTGAAAGTACCAGAGTTCAGTTCTAGTCCACATTACAGCAAAAGAAGAGCCACAAATCACCGCAGAGTTAAGTTCTAGTCCACTTTACAGCCAAACAAGGGCCACAATTCACCGTAAAAAAAGCGCAGCTAGTTCTAGTCAACTGGAAGCTGGCCAAGAATAGCAATATTTCATTGTGAAATAAACAGAGTTAAGTTCTAGTCCACTCTACATTCAAAAAAGGGCAACAATTCATCGTGAAACTAACAGAGTTCAGTTCTAGTCTAATTTACGGCCAAAGAAGGGCCACAATTCACCGTGAAAAAAGCGAAGGTCGTTCTAGTCAACTATATTTTGGCGAAGAATTGCAAAACTATATCGTGAAAGAAGCAGAGGAAGTTCCAGTCATCTCTACAAGCGAAGAACGGCAACAATCCACGCTCAAGGGAGCAGAGTTTAGTTCTAGTCCACTCTACAGTCAAAAAAGGGCAACAATGCATCGTCAAGGTAGCAGACTTCCGTTCTAGTCCATTATACACGCAAAAAGAGCAACAATTCGTCGGGAAAGTACCAGAGTTCAGTTAGAGTCAACTTTACAGCCAAAGAAGAGCCACAATTCATCGTGGAAAAAGCGTAATTTTTCTAGTCACCTGGATGCTGGCCAAGAATTGCAACATTTAATTGTGAAAGAAGCAGAGCTTAGTTCTAGTCCACTCTATAGTCAAAAAAGGGCAACAATTCATCGTGAAGGTAGCAGGCTTCGGTTCTATTCCACTCTACAGGCAAAAAGGGCACCAATTCGTTGGAAAAGTACCAGAGTTCAGTTCTAGTCCACTTTACAGCCAAAAAAAGGCCACAATTCATCGTGAAAAAAGCAGAGTTAAGTTATAGTCAACTAGATTCTGGCGAAGTATTGCAAAACTTCATCGTGAAAGAAGCAGAGGAAGTTCTAGTCAACTCTACAAGCGAAGAACGGCAACAATTCATGCTGAAGGTAGCAGAGTCTAGCTCTAGTCCACTCTACAGTCAAAAAATGGCAACAATTTATCCTGAAGGTAGCAGACTTGAGTTCTATTCCACTCAACAGGCAAAAAAGAGCAACAATTACGGTGAGAGTAACTGAGTTCAGTTATAGTCCACTTTACAGCCAAACAAGGGCCACAATTCACCGTAAAAAAGGCGCAGCTAGTTCTAGTCAACTGAATGCTGGCCAAGAATAGCAATATTTCATTGTGAAAGAAACAGAGTTAAGTTCTAGTCCACTCTTTAGTCACAAATGGGCAACAATTCATCGTGAAAGTAACAGAGTTCAGTTATAGTCCACTTTACAGCCAAAGAAGAGCCACAATTCATCGTGGAAAAAGCGCAGTTATTTCTAGTCATCTGGATGCTGGCCAAGAATTGCAACATTTAATTGGGAAAGAAGCAGAGCTTAGTTCTAGTCCACTCTATATTCAAAAAAGGGCAACAATTTATCGTGAAAGTAGCAGTCTTGAGTTCTAGTCGACTCAACAGGCAAAAAAGAGCAACAATTCATCGTGAAAGTAATAGAGTTCAGTTCTAGTCCACTTAACAGCCAAACAAGGGCCCCAATTTACCGTTAAAAAAGCGCAGCTAGTTTAGGTCAACTAGATGCTGGCCAAGAATAGCAATATTTCATTGTGAATTAAACAGAGTAAAGTTCTAGTCCACTCTACAGTCAAAAAAGGGCAACAATTCAACGTGAAGGTAGCAGAGATAAGTTCTAGTCCACTCTACAGTCAAAAAAGGGCAACAATTCATCGTGAAAGTATCAGAGTTCAGTTCTAGTCTACTTTACAGCCAAAGAAGGGCCACAATTCGCCGTGAAAAAAGTGCATGTAGTTCTAGTCAACTAGATGCTGGCGAAGAATTGCAAAACTTCATCGTGAAAGAAGCAGAGGAAGTTCTAGACAACTCTACAAGCGAAGAACGGCAACAATACATGCTGAAGGTAGCAGAATCTAGTTCTAGTCTACTCTACAGTCAAAAAAGGGCAACAATTTATCGTGAAGGTAGCAGACTTGAGTTCTAGTCCACACTACAGGCACATAAGTCCAACAATTCATCATGAAAGTACCAGAGCTCAGTTCTACTCCACTTTACAGCAAAAGAAGGGCCACAATTCATCGTTAAAAACGCAGCTAGTTTTAGTGAACTAGAACCTGGCCAAGAATTGCAACATTTCATTGGGAAACCAGCAGAGGAAGTTCATGTCAACTCTACAGAGAAAGAAGGGCAACAATTCAACCTGAAGGTAGCAGACTTGAGTTCTAGTCCACTCTGCAGTTAAGAAAGGGCAACAATTCATCGTGAAAGTACCAGAGTTCAGTTCTAGCCTACATTACAGCCCAAGAAGTGCCACAATTCACCGTGAAAAAAGTGCAGGTAGTTCTAGTCAACTAGATGCTGGCGAAGGATCGCACAACTTAATCGTGAAAGAAGCAGAGTTGAGTTCTAGTCCACTCTACAGTCAAAAAAGGGCAACAATTCAACGTGAAGCTAGCAGACTTCCGTTCTAGTCCATTATACAGGCAAAAAGAGCAACAATTCTTCGGGAAAGTACAAGAGTTCCGTTCTCTTCCACTTTACAGCCAAAGAAGGGCCACAATTCATTGTGAAAAAAGCAGAATTTAGTTATAGTCATCTAGATTCTGGCGAAGAATTGCAAAACCTCATCGTGAAAGAAGCCGAGGAAGTTCTAGTCAACTCTACAAGCGAAGAACGGCAACAATTCATGGTGAAGGTAGCAGAGTCTAGTTCTAGTCCGCTCTACAGTCAAAAAAGGGCAACAATTTACCGTGAAAGTAGCAGACTTCAGTTCTCGTCCACACTACAGGCACATAAGGGCAACAATTCATCATGAAAGTACCAGAGTTCAGTTCTACTCCACTTTACAGCAAAAGAAGGGCCACAATTCATCGTTAAAAACGCAGCTAGCTTTAGTGAACTAGAACCTGGCCAAGAATTGCAACATTTCATTGGGAAACAAGCAGAGGAAGTTCATGTCAACTCTACAGAGAAAGAAGGGCAACAATTCAACGTGAAGGTAGCAGACTTGAGTTCTAGTCCACTCTACAGTAAAAAAAGGGCAACAATTCATCGTGAAAGTAACAGGGTTCAGTTCTAGTCTACTTTACAGCCAAAGAATGGCCACATTTCACCGTGAAAAAAGCGCAAGTATTTCTAGTCAACCAGATTCTGGCGAAGAATTGCAAAACTTCATCGTGAAAGAAGCAGAGGAAGTTCTAGTCATCTCTACAAGCGAATAACGGCAACAATTCACGGTCAAGGGAGCAGAGTTTAGTTCTAGTCCACTCTACAGTCATAAAAAGGCAACAATGCATCATCAAGGTAGCAGACTTCCGTTCTAGTCCATTATACAGGCAAAAAGAGCAACAATTCGTCGGGAAAGTACTAGAGTTCCGTTATAGTCCACTTTACAGCCAAAGAAGAGCCACAATTCATCCTGGAAAAAGCGCTGTTATTTCTAGTCACCTGGATGCTGGCCAAGAATTGCAACATTTCATTGGAAAAGAAGCAGAGCTTAGTTCTAGTCCACTCTATAGTCAAAAAACGGACAATTCATCGTAAAGGTAGCAGGCTTCGGTTCTATTCCACTCT
Organism: Dermacentor silvarum; assembly: GCF_013339745.2. Taxonomy (NCBI): domain Eukaryota; kingdom Metazoa; phylum Arthropoda; class Arachnida; order Ixodida; family Ixodidae; genus Dermacentor; species Dermacentor silvarum. The sequence goes on from NW_023606102.1 coordinate 98,325, forward strand.
ACAGGCAAAAACGGGCACCAATTCGTCGGAAAAGTACCAGAGTTCAGTTCTAGTCCACTCTACAGCCAAAGAAAGGCCACAATTCATCGTGAAAAAAGCAGAGTTTAGTTATAGTCAACTAGATTCTGGCGAAGAATTGCAAAACTTCATCGTGAAAGAAGCAGAGGAAGTTCTAGTCAACTCTACAAGCGAAGAACGGCAACAATTCATGGTGTGGGTAGCAGAGTCTAGTTCTAGTCAAACTCTACAGTCAAAAAAGGGCAACAATTTATCGTGAAAGTAGCAGACTTCAGTTCTCGTCCACACTACAGGCACATAAGGGCAACAATTCATCATCAAAGTACCAGAGTTCAGTTCTACTCCACTTTACAGCAAAAGAATGGCCACAGTTCATCGTTAAAAAACGCAGCTAGTTTTAGTGAACTACAACCTGGCCAAGAATTGCAACATTTCATTGGGAAACAAGCAGAGGAAGTTCATGTCAACTCTACAGAGAAAGAAGGGCAACCATTCAACGTGAAGGTAGCAGACTTGAGTTCTAGTCCACTTAACAGCCAAACAAGGGCCCCAATTCACCGTAAAAAAAGCGCAGCTAGTTTAGGTCAACTAGATGCTGGCCAAGAAAAGCAATATTTCATTGTGAAATAAACAGAGTAAAGTTCTAGTCCACTCTACAGTCAAAAAAGGGCAACAATTCAACGTGAAGGTAGCAGAGATAAGTTCTAGTCAACTTTACAGTCAAAAAAGGGCAACAATTCATCGTGAAAGTATCAGAGTTCAGTTCTAGTCAACTTTACAGCCCAAGAAGGGCCACAATTCGCCGTGAAAAAAGTGCATGTAGTTCTAGTCAACTAGATGCTGGCGAAGAATTGCAAAACTTCATCGTGAAAGAAGAACTGGAAGTACTAGACAACTCTACAAGCGAAGAACGGCAACAATACATGCTGAAGGTAGCAGAATCTAGTTCTAGTCCACTCTACAGTCAAAAAAGGGCAACAATTTATCGTGAAGGTAGCAGACTTGAGTTCTTGCCCACTCAACAGGCAAAAAAGAGCAACAATTATCATGAAAGTAACAGAGTTCAGTTCTAGTCCACTTTACAGCCATACACGGGCCACAATTCACCGTAAAAAAGCGCAGCTAGTTCTAGTCAACTAGATGCTGGCCAAGAATAGCAATATTTCATTGTGAAAGAAACAGAGGAAGTTATAATTCATCTCTACAAGCGAAGAATGGCAACAATTCACGGTCAAGGGAACAGAGCTTAGTTCTAGTCCACTCTATAGTCAAAAAAGGGCAACAATTCATCGTGAAGGTAGCAGGCTTCGGTTCTATTCCACTCTACAGGCAAAAAGGGCACCAATTCGTCAGAAAAGTACCAGAGTTCAGTTCTAGTCCACTTTACAGCCAAAGAAAGGCCACAATTCACCGTAAAAAAGCGCAGCTAGTTCTAGTCAACTAGATGCTGGCCAAGAATAGCAATATTTCATCGTGAAAGAAGCAGAGGAAGTTCTAGTCAACTCTACAAGCGAAGAACGGCAACAATTCATGGTGAGGGTAGCAGAGTCTAGCTCTAGTCCACTCTACACTCAAAAAAGGGCAACAATTTATCGTGAAAGTAGCAGACTTCAGTTCTCGTCCACACTACAGGCACATAAGTCCAACAATTCATCATGAAAGTACCAGAGTTCAGTTCTACTCCACTTTACAGCAAAAGAAGGGCCACAATTCATCGTTAAAAAACGCACCTAGTTTTAGTGAACTAGAACCTGGCCAAGAATTGCAACATTTCATTGGGAAACCAGCAGAGGAAGTTCATGTCAACTCTACAGAGAAAGAAGGGCAACAATTCAACGTGAAGGTAGCAGACTTGAGTTCTAGTCCACTCTACAGTCAAGAAAGGGCAACAATTCATCGTGAAAGTACCAGAGTTCAGTTCTAGCCTACATTACAGCCAAAGAAGAGCCACAATTCACCGTGAAAAAAGTGCAGGTAGTTCTAGTCAACTAGATGCTGGCGAAGGATCGCACAACTTAATCGTGAAAGAAGCAGAGTTGAGTTCAAGTCCACTCTACAGTCAAAAAAGGGCAACAATTCAACGTGAAGGTAGCAGACTTCCGTTCTAGTCCATTATACAGGCAAAAAGAGCAACAATTCGTCGGGAAAGTACAAGAGTTCAGTTCTAGTCCACTTTACAGCCAAACAAGGGCCACAATTCATCGTGAAAAAAGCAGAATTTAGTTATAGTCATCTAGATTCTGGGGAAGAATTGCAAAAACTCATCGTGAAAGAAGCCGAGGAAGTTCTAGTCAACTCTACAAGCGAAGAATGGCAACAATTCATGGTGAAGGTAGCAGAGTCTAGTTCTAGTCCGCTCTACAGTCAAAAAAGGGCAACAATTTACCGTGAAAGTAGCAGACTTCAGTTCTCGTCCACACTACAGGCACATAAGGGCAACAATTCATCATGAAAGTACCAGAGTTCAGTTCTACTCCACTTTACAGCAAAAGAAGGGCCACAATTCATCGTTAAAAACGCAGCTAGCTTTAGTGAACTAGAACCTGGCCAAGAATTGCAACATTTCATTGGGAAACAAGCAGAGGAAGTTCATGTCAACTCTACAGAGAAAGAAGGGCAACAATTCAACGTGAAGGTAGCAGACTTGAGTTCTAGTCCACTCTACAGTAAAAAAAGGGCAACAATTCATCGTGAAAGTAACAGGGTTCAGTTCTAGTCTACTTTACAGCCAAAGAATGGCCACATTTCACCGTGAAAAAAGCGCAAGTATTTCTAGTCAACCAGATTCTGGCGAAGAATTGCAAAACTTCATCGTGAAAGAAGCAGAGGAAGTTCTAGTCATCTCTACAAGCGAATAACGGCAACAATTCACGGTCAAGGGAGCAGAGTTTAGTTCTAGTCCACTCTACAGTCATAAAAAGGCAACAATGCATCATCAAGGTAGCAGACTTCCGTTCTAGTCCATTATACAGGCAAAAAGAGCAACAATTCGTCGGGAAAGTACTAGAGTTCCGTTATAGTCCACTTTACAGCCAAAGAAGAGCCACAATTCATCCTGGAAAAAGCGCTGTTATTTCTAGTCACCTGGATGCTGGCCAAGAATTGCAACATTTCATTGGAAAGGAAGCAGAGCTTAGTTCTAGTCCACTCTATAGTCAAAAAACGGACAATTCATCGTAAAGGTAGCAGGCTTCGGTTCTATTCCACTCTACAGGCAAAAACGGGCACCAATTCGTCGGAAAAGTACCAGAGTTCAGTTCTAGTCCACTCTACAGCCAAAGAAAGGCCACAATTCATCGTGAAAAAAGCAGAGTTTAGTTATAGTCAACTAGATTCTGGCGAAGAATTGCAAAACTTCATCGTGAAAGAAGCAGAGGAAGTTCTAGTCAACTCTACAAGCGAAGAACGGCAACAATTCATGGTGTGGGTAGCAGAGTCTAGTTCTAGTCAAACTCTACAGTCAAAAAAGGGCAACAATTTATCGTGAAAGTAGCAGACTTCAGTTCTCGTCCACACTACAGGCACATAAGGGCAACAATTCATCATCAAAGTACCAGAGTTCAGTTCTACTCCACTTTACAGCAAAAGAATGGCCACAGTTCATCGTTAAAAAACGCAGCTAGTTTTAGTGAACTACAACCTGGCCAAGAATTGCAACATTTCATTGGGAAACAAGCAGAGGAAGTTCATGTCAACTCTACAGAGAAAGAAGGGCAACCATTCAACGTGAAGGTAGCAGACTTGAGTTCTAGTCCACTTAACAGCCAAACAAGGGCCCCAATTCACCGTAAAAAAAGCGCAGCTAGTTTAGGTCAACTAGATGCTGGCCAAGAATAGCAATATTTCATTGTGAAATAAACAGAGTAAAGTTCTAGTCCACTCTACAGTCAAAAAAGGGCAACAATTCAACGTGAAGGTAGCAGAGATAAGTTCTAGTCAACTTTACAGTCAAAAAAGGGCAACAATTCATCGTGAAAGTATCAGAGTTCAGTTCTAGTCAACTTTACAGCCCAAGAAGGGCCACAATTCGCCGTGAAAAAAGTGCATGTAGTTCTAGTCAACTAGATGCTGGCGAAGAATTGCAAAACTTCATCGTGAAAGAAGAGCTGGAAGTACTAGACAACTCTACAAGCGAAGAACGGCAACAATACATGCTGAAGGTAGCAGAATCTAGTTCTAGTCCACTCTACAGTCAAAAAAGGGCAACAATTTATCGTGAAGGTAGCAGACTTGAGTTCTTGCCCACTCAACAGGCAAAAAAGAGCAACAATTATCGTGAAAGTAACAGAGTTCAGTTCTAGTCCACTTTACAGCCATACACGGGCCACAATTCACCGTAAAAAAGCGCAGCTAGTTCTAGTCAACTAGATGCTGGCCAAGAATAGCAATATTTCATTGTGAAAGAAACAGAGGAAGTTATAATTCATCTCTACAAGCGAAGAATGGCAACAATTCACGGTCAAGGGAACAGAGCTTAGTTCTAGTCCACTCTATAGTCAAAAAAGGGCAACAATTCATCGTGAAGGTAGCAGGCTTCGGTTCTATTCCACTCTACAGGCAAAAAGGGCACCAATTCGTCAGAAAAGTACCAGAGTTCAGTTCTAGTCCACTTTACAGCCAAAGAAAGGCCACAATTCACCGTAAAAAAGCGCAGCTAGTTCTAGTCAACTAGATGCTGGCCAAGAATAGCAATATTTCATCGTGAAAGAAGCAGAGGAAGTTCTAGTCAACTCTACAAGCGAAGAACGGCAACAATTCATGGTGAGGGTAGCAGAGTCTAGCTCTAGTCCACTCTACACTCAAAAAAGGGCAACAATTTATCGTGAAAGTAGCAGACTTCAGTTCTCGTCCACACTACAGGCACATAAGTCCAACAATTCATCATGAAAGTACCAGAGTTCAGTTCTACTCCACTTTACAGCAAAAGAAGGGCCACAATTCATCGTTAAAAAACGCACCTAGTTTTAGTGAACTAGAACCTGGCCAAGAATTGCAACATTTCATTGGGAAACCAGCAGAGGAAGTTCATGTCAACTCTACAGAGAAAGAAGGGCAACAATTCAACGTGAAGGTAGCAGACTTGAGTTCTAGTCCACTCTACAGTCAAGAAAGGGCAACAATTCATCGTGAAAGTACCAGAGTTCAGTTCTAGCCTACATTACAGCCAAAGAAGAGCCACAATTCACCGTGAAAAAAGTGCAGGTAGTTCTAGTCAACTAGATGCTGGCGAAGGATCGCACAACTTAATCGTGAAAGAAGCAGAGTTGAGTTCAAGTCCACTCTACAGTCAAAAAAGGGCAACAATTCAACGTGAAGGTAGCAGACTTCCGTTCTAGTCCATTATACAGGCAAAAAGAGCAACAATTCGTCGGGAAAGTACAAGAGTTCAGTTCTAGTCCACTTTACAGCCAAACAAGGGCCACAATTCATCGTGAAAAAAGCAGAATTTAGTTATAGTCATCTAGATTCTGGGGAAGAATTGCAAAAACTCATCGTGAAAGAAGCCGAGGAAGTTCTAGTCAACTCTACAAGCGAAGAATGGCAACAATTCATGGTGAAGGTAGCAGAGTCTAGTTCTAGTCCACTCTACAGTCAAAAAAGGGCAACCATTTTTCGTGAAAGTAGCAGACTTCAGTTCTCGTCCACACTACAGGCACATAAGGGCAACAATTCATCATGAAAGTACCAGAGTTCAGTTCTACTTCACTTTACACCAAAAGAAGGGCCACAATTCATCGTTAAAAACGCAGCTAGTTTTAGTGAACTAGAACCTGGCCAAGAATTGCAACATTTCATTGGGAAACAAGCAGAGGAAGTTCATGTCAACTCTACAGAGAAAGAAGGGCAACAATTCAACGTGAAGGTAGCAGACTTGAGTTCCAGTCCACTCTACAGTAAAAAAAGGGCAACAATTCATCGTGAAAGTAACAGGGTTCAGTTCTAGTCTACTTTACAGCCAAAGAAGGGCCACAATTCACCGTGAAAAAAGCGCAAGTATTTCTAGTCAACCAGATTCTGGCGAAGAATTGCAAAATTTCATCGTGAAAGAAGCAGAGGAAGTTCTAGTCATCTCTACAAGCGAATAACGGCAACAATTCACGGTCAAGGGAGCAGAGTTTAGTTCTAGTCCACTCTACAGTCATAAAAAGGCAAGAATGCATAGTCAAGGTAGCAGACTTCCGTTCTAGTCCATTATACAGGCAAAAAGAGCAACAATTCGTCGGGAAAGTACCAGAGTTCCGTTATAGTCCACTTTACAGCCAAAGAAGAGCCACAATTCATCCTGGAAAAAGCGCTGTTATTTCTAGTCACCTGGATGCTGGCCAAGAATTGCAACATTTCATTGGAAAAGAAGCAGAGCTTAGTTCTAGTCCACTCTATAGTCAAAAAACGGCAACAATTCATCGTAAAGGTAGCAGGCTTCGGTTCTATTCCACTCTACAGGCAAAAAAGGGCACCAATTCGTCGGAAAAGTACCAGAGTTCAGTTCTAGTCCACTCTACAGCCAAAGAAAGGCCACAATTCATCGTGAAAAAAGCAGAGTTTAGTTATAGTCAACTAGATTCTGGCGAAGAATTGCAAAACTTCATCGTGAAAGAAGCAGAGGAAGTTCTAGTCAACTCTACAAGCGAAGAACGGCAACAATTCATGGTGAGGGTAGCAGAGTCTAGTTCTAGTCCACTCTACAGTCAAAAAAGGGCAACAATTTATCGTGAAGATAGCAGACTTGAGTTCTACTCCACTCAACAGGCAAAAAAGAGTAACAATTATCGTGAAAGTAACAGAGTTTAGTTCTAGTCCACTTTACAGCCAAACAAGGGCCACAATTCACAGTAAAACAAGCGCAGCTAGTTCTAGTCAACTGGATGCTGGCCAAGAATAGCAATATTTCATTGTGAAAGAAACAGAGGAAGTTCTAATTCATCTCTACAAGCGAAGAACGGCAACAATTCACGGTCAAGGAAGCAGAGTTTAGTTCTATTCCACTCTACAGTCAAAAAAGGGCAACAATATATCGCCAAGGTAGCAGACTTCTGTTCTAGTCCATTATACAGGCAAAAAGAGCGACAATTCGTCGGGAAAGTACCAGAGTTCAGTTATAGTCCACTTTACAGCCAAAGAAGAGCCACAATTCATCGTGGAAAAAGCGTAGTTATCTCTAGTCACCTGGATGCTGGCCAAGAATTGCAGCATTTAATTGTGAAAGAAGCAGAGCTTAGTTCTAGTCCACTCTATAGTCAAAAAAGGGCAACATTTCATCGTGAAGGTAGCAGGCTTCGGTTGTATTCCGCTCTACAGGCAAAAAGGGCACCAATTCATCGGAAAAGTACCAGAGTTCAGTTCTGGTCCACTTTACTGCCAAAGAAAGGCCACAATTCATCGTGAAAAAAGCAGAGTTGTGTTATAGTCAACTAGATTCTGGCGAAGTATTGCAAAACTTCATCGTGAAAGAAGCAGAGAAAGTTCTAGTCAACTCTACAAGCGAAGAACGGCAACAATTCATGGTGAGGGTAGCAGACTTGAGTTCTAGTCGACTCAACAGGCAAATAAGAACAACAATTCATCGTGAAAGTAATAGAGTTCAGTTCTAGTCCACTTAACAGCCAAACAAGGGCCCCAATTCACCGTAAAAAAAGCGCAGCTAGTTTAGGTCAACTAGATGCTGGCCAATAATAGCAATATTTCATTGTGAAATAAACAGAGTAAAGTTCTAGTCCACTCTACAGTAAAAAAAGGGCAACAATTCAACGTGAAGGTAGCAGAGATAAGTTCTAGTCTACTCTACAGTCAAAAAAGGGCAACAATTCATCGTGAAAGAATCAGAGTTCAGTTCTAGTATACTTTACAGCCAAAGAAGGGCCACAATTCGCCGTGAAAAAAGTGCATGTAGTTCTAGTCAACTAGATGCTGGCGAAGAATTGCAAAACCTCATCGTGAAAGAAGCCGAGGAAGTTCTAGTCAAATCTACAAGTGAAGAACGGCAACAATTCATGGTGAAGGTAGCAGAGTCTAGTTCTAGTCCGCTCTACAGTCAAAAAAGGGCAACAATTTATCGTGAAAGTAGCAGACTTCAGTTCTCGTCCACACTACAGGCACATAAGGGCAACAATTCATCATGAAAGTACCAGAGTTCAGTTCTACTCCACTTTAGAGCAAAAGAATGGCCACAATTCATCGTTAAAAACGCAGCTGGTTTTAGTGAACTAGAACCTGGCCAAGAATTGCAACATTTCATAGGGAAACAAGCAGAGGAAGTTCATGTCAACTCTACAGAGAAAGAAGGGCAACAATTCAACGTGAAGGTAGCAGACTTGAGTTCTAGTCCACTCTACAGTCAAAAAAGGGCAACAATTCATCGTGAAAGTACCAGAGTTCAGTTCTAGTCTACATTTCAGCCAAAGAAGAGCCACAATTAACCGTGAAAAAAGTGCAGGTAGTTCTAGTCAACGAGATGCTGGCGAAGAATTGCACAACTTCAACGTGAAAGAAGCAGAGTTGAGTTCTAGTCCACTGTACAGTAAAAAAGGGCCACAATTCAACGTGAAGGTAGCAGACTTGAGTTCTAGTCCACTTTACAGCCAAAAAAGGGCAACAATTCATCGTGAAAATAGCGCAGCCATTGCTAGTCAGCTGGATGTTGGACAAGAATTGCAACATTTTATCGTGAAAAAAGCAGAGTTAAGTTCTAGTCCACTCTACAGTCAAAAAAGGGCAGCAATTCATCGTGAAAGTACCAGAGTTCACTTCTACTCCACTTTACAGCAAAAGAAGGGCCACATTTCACCGTGAAAAAAGCGCAGGTAGTTCTAGTCAACTAGATTCTGGCGAAGAATTGCAAAACTTCATCGTGAAAGAAGCAGAGGAAGTTGTAGTCATCTGTACAAGCGAAGAACGGCAACATTTCAAGGTCAAGGGAGCAGAATTTAGTTCTAGTCCATTCTACAGTCAAAAAATGGCAACAATGCACCGTCAAGTAAGCAGACTTCAGTTCTCGTCCACACTACAGGCAAATGAGGGCAACAATTCATCATGAAAGTATCAGAGCTCAGTTCTACTCCACTTTACAGCATAAGAAGGGCCACAATTTATCGTTAAATAAAGCAGCTAGTTCTAGTGAACTGGATGCTGGCCAAGAATTGCAACATTTCATTGAGAGAGAAGCAGAGGAAGTTCTTGTCAACTCTACGGAGAAAGAAGCGCAACAATTCATGGTGAAGGAAGCAGAGTTTAGTTCTAGTTTACTCTACAGTCAAAAAGGGCAACAATTCAACGTGAAGGTAGCAGACTTGAGTTCTAGTCCACTCTACTGTCAAAAAAGGGCAACAATTCATCGTGAAAGTACCAGAGTTCAGTTCTAGTCTACATTACAGCCAAAGAAGAGCCACAAATCACCGTGAAAAAGTGCAGGTAGTTCTAGTCAACTAGATGCTGGCGAAGTATTGCAAAACTTCATCGTGAAAGAAGCAGAGGAAGTTCTAGACAACTCTACAAGCGAAGAACGGCAACAATTCATGCTGAAGATAGCATGGTCTAGTTCTAGTCCATTCAACATGTCAAAAAAGGGCAACAATTCATCGTGAAGGTAGCAGACTTCAGTTCTAGTCCATTAGACAGGCAAAAAGAGCAACAATTCGTCGGGAAAGTACCAGAGTTCTGTTATAGTCCACTTTACAGCCAAACAAGAGCCACAATTCACCGTGAAAGTAGTGCAGGCAGTTCTAGTCAACTAGATGTTGGCGAAGAATTGCAAAACTTCATCGTGAAAGAAGCAGAGGAAGTTGTTGTCAACTGTACAAGCGAAGAACAGCAACAATTCATGCTGAACGTAGCAGAGTCTAGTTCAAGTCCACTCTACAGTCAAAAAAGGGCAACAATTTATCGTGAAAGTAGCATCTTGAGTTCTAGTTCACTCAACAGGCAAAAAAGAGCAACAATTATCGTGAAAGTAACAGAGTTCAGTTCTAGTCCACTTAACAGCCAAACAAGGGCCACAATTCACCGTGAAAAAAGCGCAGCTAGTTCTAGTCAACTGGATGCTGGCCAAGAATTGCAACATTTTATCGTGAAAAAAGCAGAGTTAAGTTCTAGTCCACTCTACAGTCAAAAAAGGGCACCAATTCATCGTGAAAGTACCAGAGTTCACTTCTACTCCACTTTACAGCAAAAGAAGGGCCACATTTCACCGTGAAAAAAGCGCAGGTAGTTCTAGTCAACTAGATTCTGGCGAAGAATTGCAAAACTTCATCGTGAAAGAAGCAGAGGAAGTTGTAGTCATCTGTACAAGCGAAGAACGGCAACATTTCAAGGTCAAGGGAGCAGAATTTAGTTCTAGTCCATTCTACAGTCAAAAAATGGCAACAATGCACCGTCAAGTAAGCAGACTTCAGTTCTCGTCCACACTACAGGCAAATAAGGGCAACAATTCATCATGAAAGTATCAGAGCTCAGTTCTACTCCACTTTACAGCATAAGAAGGGCCACAATTTATCGTTAAATAAAGCAGCTAGTTCTAGTGAACTGGATGCTGGCCAAGAATTGCAACATTTCATTGAGAGAGAAGCAGAGGAAGTTCTTGTCAACTCTACGGAGAAAGAAGCGCAACAATTCATGGTGAAGGAAGCAGAGTTTAGTTCTAGTTTACTCTACAGTCAAAAAGGGCAACAATTCAACGTGAAGGTAGCAGACTTGAGTTCTAGTCCACTCTACTGTCAAAAAAGGGCAACAATTCATCGTGAAAGTACCAGAGTTCAGTTCTAGTCTACATTACAGCCAAAGAAGAGCCACAAATCACCGTGAAAAAGTGCAGGTAGTTCTAGTCAACTAGATGCTGGCGAAGTATTGCAAAACTTCATCGTGAAAGAAGCAGAGGAAGTTCTAAACAACTCTACAAGCGAAGAACGGCAACAATTCATGCTGAAGATAGCATGGTCTAGTTCTAGTCCATTCAACATGTCAAAAAAGGGCAACAATTCATCGTGAAGGTAGCAGACTTCAGTTCTAGTCCATTATACAGGCAAAAAGAGCAACAATTCGTCGGGAAAGTACCAGAGTTCTGTTATAGTCCACTTTACAGCCAAACAAGAGCCACAATTCACCGTGAAAGTAGTGCAGGCAGTTCTAGTCAACTAGATGTTGGCGAAGAATTGCAAAACTTCATCGTGAAAGAAGCAGAAGAAGTTGTTGTCAACTGTACAAGCGAAGAACAGCAACAATTCATGCTGAACGTAGCAGAGTCTAGTTCAAGTCCACTCTACAGTCAAAAAAGGGCAACAATTTATCGTGAAAGTAGCATCTTGAGTTCTAGTTCACTCAACAGGCAAAAAAGAGCAACAATTATCGTGAAAGTAACAGAGTTCATTTCTAGTCCACTTAACAGCCAAACAAGGGCCACAATTCACCGTGAAAAAAGCGCAGCTAGTTCTAGTCAACTGGATGCTGGCCAAGAATAGCAATATTTCATTGTGAAAGAAACAGAGTTAAGTTCTAGTCCACTCTACAGTCAAAAAAGGGCAATAATCCATCGTGAAAGTAACAGATTTCAGCTCTAGTCTACTTTACAGCCAAAGAAGGGCCACAATTCACCGTGAAAAAAGCGCAGGTAGTTTTAGTCAACTAGATGCTGGCAAAGAATTGCAAAACTTCATCGTGAAAGAAGCAGAGGAAGTTGTAGTCATCTGTACAAGCGAAGAACGGCAACATTTCAAGATCAAGGGAGCAGAATTTAGTTCTAGTCCATTCTACAGTCAAAAAAGGGCAACAATGCATCGTCAAGTAACCAGACTTCAGTTCTCGTCCACACTACAGGCAAATAAGGGCAACAATTCATCATGAAAGTATCAGAGCTCAGTTCTACTCCACTTTACAGCAAAAGAAGGGCCACAATTCATCGTTAAATAAAGCAGCTAGTTCTAGTGAACTGGATGCTGGCCAAGAATTGCAACATTTCATTGGGAGAGAAGCAGAGGAAGTTCTTGTCAACTCTACGGAGAAAGAAGCGCAACAATTCATGGTGAAGGAAGCAGAGTTTAGTTCTAGTTTACTCTACAGTCAAAAAGGGCAACAATTCAACGTGAAGGTAGCAGACTTGAGTTCTAGTCCACTCTACTGTCAAAAAAGGGCAACAATTCATCGTGAAAGTACCAGAGTTCACTTCTACTCCACTTTACAGCAAAAGAAGCGCCACAATTCATCGTTAAAAAAACGTAGGTAGTTCTAGTCAACTAGATGCTGGCGAAGAATTGCAAAACTTCATCGTGAAAGAAGCAGAGGAAGTTCTAGTCAACTCTACAAACGAAGAACGGCAACAATTCATGCTGAAGTTAGGAGAGTCTAGTTCTAGTCCATTCTACAGTCAAAAAATGGCAACAATGCATCGTCAAGTAAGCAGACTTAAGTTCTCGTCCACACTACAGGCAAATAAGGGCAACAATTCATCATGAAAGTATCAGAGCTCAGTTCTACTCCACTTTACAGCAAAAGAAGGGCCACAATTCATCGTTAAATAATGCAGCTAGTTCTAGTGAACTGGATGCTGGCCAAGAATTGCAACATTTCATTGGGAGAGAAGCAGAGGAAGTTCTTGTCAACTCTACGGAGAAAGAAGCGCAACAATTCATGGTGAAGGAAGCAGAGTTTAGTTCTAGTTTACTCTACAGTCAAAAAGGGCAACAATTCAACGTGAAGGTAGCAGACTTGAGTTCTAGTCCACTCTACTGTAAAAAAGGGCAACAATTCATCGTGAAAGTACTAGAGTTCAGTTCTAGTCTACATTACAGCCAAAGAAGAGCCACAAATCACCGTGAAAAAGTGCAGGTAGTTCTAGTCAACTAGATGCTGGCGAAGAATTGCAAAACTTCATCGTGAAAGAAGCAGAGGAAGTTCTAGACAACTCTACAAGCGAAGAACGGCAACAATTCATGCTGAAGATAGCAGTCTAGTTCTAGTTCCTTCTACAGTCAAAAAAGGGCAACAATTCATCGTGAAGGTAGCAGACTTCAGTTCTAGTCCATTATACAGGCAAAAAGAGCAACAATTCGTCGGGAAAGTACCAGAGTTCTGTTATAGTCCACTTTACAGCCAAAGAAGAGCCACAATTCACCGTGAAAGAAGTGCAGGCAGTTCTAGTCAACTAGATGTTGGCGAAGAGTTGCAAAACTTCATCGTGAAAGAAGCAGAGGAAGTTGTTGTCAACTGTACAAGCGAAGAACGGCAACAATTCATGCTGAAGGTAGCAGAGTGTAGTTCTAGGCCACTCTACAGTCAAAAAGGGAAACAATTTATTGTTAAAGTAGCAGACTTGAGTTCTAGTTCACTCAACAGGCAAAAAAGAGCAACAATTCATCGTGAAAGTAACAGAGTTCAGCTCTAGTCTACTTTACAGCCAAAGAAGGGCCACAATTCACCGTGAAAAAAGCCCAGGTAGTTCTAGTCAACTAGATGCTGGCAAAGAATTGCAAAACTTCATCGTGAAAGAAGCAGAGGAAGTTGTAGTCATCTGTACAAGCGAAGAACGGCAACATTTCAAGGTCAAGGGAGCAGAATTTAGTTCTAGTCCATTCTACAGTCAAAAAAGGGCAACAATGCATCGCCAAGTAAGCAGACTTCAGTTCTCGTCCACACTACAGGCAAATAAGGGCAACAATTCATCATGAAAGTACCAGAGCTCAGTTCTACTCCACTTTACAGCATAAGAAGGGCCACAATTTATCGTTAAATAAAGCAGCTAGTTCTAGTGAACTGGATGCTGGCCAAGAATTGCAACATTTCATTGAGAGAGAAGCAGAGGAAGTTCTTGTCAACTCTACGGAGAAAGAAGCGCAACAATTCATGGTGAAGGAAGCAGAGTTTAGTTCTAGTTTACTCTACAGTCAAAAAGGGCAACAATTCAACGTGAAGGTAGCAGACTTGAGTTCTAGTCCACTCTACTGTCAAAAAAGGGCAACAATTCATCGTGAAAGTACCAGAGTTCAGTTCTAGTCTACATTACAGCCAAAGAAGAGCCACAAATCACCGTGAAAAAGTGCAGGTAGTTCTAGTCAACTAGATGCTGGCGAAGTATTGCAAAACTTCATCGTGAAAGAAGCAGAGGAAGTTCTAGACAACTCTACAAGCGAAGAACGGCAACAATTCATGCTGAAGATAGCATGGTCTAGGTCTAGTCCATTCAACATGTCAAAAAAGGGCAACAATTCATCGTGAAGGTAGCAGACTTCAGTTCTAGTCCATTATACAGGCAAAAAGAGCAACAATTCGTCGGGAAAGTACCAGAGTTCTGTTATAGTCCACTTTACAGCCAAACAAGAGCCACAATTCACCGTGAAAGTAGTGCAGGCAGTTCTAGTCAACTAGATGTTGGCGAAGAATTGCAAAACTTCATCGTGAAAGAAGCAGAGGAAGTTGTTGTCAACTGTACAAGCGAAGAACAGCAACAATTCATGCTGAACGTAGCAGAGTCTAGTTCAAGTCCACTCTACAGTCAAAAAAGGGCAACAATTTATCGTGAAAGTAGCATCTTGAGTTCTAGTTCACTCAACAGGCAAAAAAGAGCAACAATTATCGTGAAAGTAACAGAGTTCAGTTCTAGTCCACTTAACAGCCAAACAAGGGCCACAATTCACCGTGAAAAAAGCGCAGCTAGTTCTAGTCAACTGGATGCTGGCCAAGAATAGCAATATTTCATTGTGAAAGAAACAGAGTTAAGTTCTAGTCCACTCTACAGTCAAAAAAGGGCAATAATCCATCGTGAAAGTAACAGATTTCAGCTCTAGTCTACTTTACAGCCAAAGAAGGGCCACAATTCACCGTGAAAAAAGCGCAGGTAGTTTTAGTCAACTAGATGCTGGCAAAGAATTGCAAAACTTCATCGTGAAAGAAGCAGAGGAAGTTGTAGTCATCTGTACAAGCGAAGAACGGCAACATTTCAAGATCAAGCGAGCAGAATTTAGTTCTAGTCCATTCTACAGTCAAAAAAGGGCAACAATGCATCGTCAAGTAACCAGACTTCAGTTCTCGTCCACACTACAGGCAAATAAGGGCAACAATTCATCATGAAAGTATCAGAGCTCAGTTCTACTCCACTTTACAGCAAAAGAAGGGCCACAATTCATCGTTAAATAAAGCAGCTAGTTCTAGTGAACTGGATGCTGGCCAAGAATTGCAACATTTCATTGGGAGAGAAGCAGAGGAAGTTCTTGTCAACTCTACGGAGAAAGAAGCGCAACAATTCATGGTGAAGGAAGCAGAGTTTAGTTCTAGTTTACTCTACAGTCAAAAAGGGCAACAATTCAACGTGAAGGTAGCAGACTTGAGTTCTAGTCCACTCTACTGTCAAAAAAGGGCAACAATTCATCGTGAAAGTACCAGAGTTCACTTCTACTCCACTTTACAGCAAAAGAAGCGCCACAATTCATCGTTAAAAAAACGTAGGTAGTTCTAGTCAACTAGATGCTGGCGAAGAATTGCAAAACTTCATCGTGAAAGAAGCAGAGGAAGTTCTAGTCAACTCTACAAGCGAAGAACGGCAACAATTCATGCTGAAGTTAGGAGAGTCTAGTTCTAGTCCATTCTACAGTCAAAAAATGGCAACAATGCATCGTCAAGTAAGCAGACTTCAGTTCTCGTCCACACTACAGGCAAATAAGGGCAACAATTCATCATGAAAGTATCAGAGCTCAGTTCTACTCCACTTTACAGCAAAAGAAGGGCCACAATTCATCGTTAAATAATGCAGCTAGTTCTAGTGAACTGGATGCTGGCCAAGAATTGCAACATTTCATTGGGAGAGAAGCAGAGGAAGTTCTTGTCAACTCTACGGAGAAAGAAGCGCAACAATTCATGGTGAAGGAAGCAGAGTTTAGTTCTAGTTTACTCTACAGTCAAAAAGGGCAACAATTCAACGTGAAGGTAGCAGACTTGAGTTCTAGTCCACTCTACTGTAAAAAAAGGCAACAATTCATCGTGAAAGTACTAGAGTTCAGTTCTAGTCTACATTACAGCCAAAGAAGAGCCACAAATCACCGTGAAAAAGTGCAGGTAGTTCTAGTCAACTAGATGCTGGCGAAGAATTGCAAAACTTCATCGTGAAAGAAGCAGAGGAAGTTCTAGACAACTCTACAAGCGAAGAACGGCAACAATTCATGCTGAAGATAGCAGTCTAGTTCTAGTTCCTTCTACAGTCAAAAAAGGGCAACAATTCATCGTGAAGGTAGCAGACTTCAGTTCTAGTCCATTATACAGGCAAAAAGAGCAACAATTCGTCGGGAAAGTACCAGAGTTCTGTTATAGTCCACTTTACAGCCAAAGAAGAGCCACAATTCACCGTGAAAGAAGTGCAGGCAGTTCTAGTCAACTAGATGTTGGCGAAGAGTTGCAAAACTTCATCGTGAAAGAAGCAGAGGAAGTTGTTGTCAACTGTACAAGCGAAGAACGGCAACAATTCATGCTGAAGGTAGCAGAGTGTAGTTCTAGGCCACTCTACAGTCAAAAAGGGCAACAATTTATTGTTAAAGTAGCAGACTTGAGTTCTAGTTCACTCAACAGGCAAAAAAGAGCAACAATTCATCGTGAAAGTAACAGAGTTCAGCTCTAGTCTACTTTACAGCCAAAGAAGGGCCACAATTCACCGTGAAAAAAGCCCAGGTAGTTCTAGTCAACTAGATGCTGGCAAAGAATTGCAAAACTTCGTCGTGAAAGAAGCAGAGGAAGTTGTAGTCATCTGTACAAGCGAAGAACGGCAACATTTCAAGGTCAAGGGAGCAGAATTTAGTTCTAGTCCATTCTACAGTCAAAAAGGGCAACAATGCATCGCCAAGTAAGCAGACTTCAGTTCTCGTCCACACTACAGGCAAATAAGGGCAACAATTCATCATGAAAGTACCAGAGCTCAGTTCTACTCCACTTTACAGCAAAAGAAGGGCCACAATTCATCGTTAAAAAAAGCAGCTAGTTGTAGTGAACTGGATGCTGGCCAAGAATTGCAACATTTCATTGGGAGAGAAGCAGAGGAAGCTCTTGTCAACTCTATGGAGAAAGAAGCGCAACAATTCATGGTGAAGGAAGCAGAGTTTAGTTCTAGTTTACTCTACAGTCAAAAAGGGCAACAATTCAACGTGAAGGTAGCAGACTTGAGTTCTAGTCCACTCTACTGTCAAAAAAGGGCAAAAATTCATCGTGAAAGTACCAGAGTTCAGTTCTATTCTACATTACAGCCAAAGAAGAGCCACAAATCACCGTGAAAAAGTGCAGGTAGTTCTAGTCAACTAGATGCTGGCGAAGTATTGCAAAACTTCATCGTGAAAGAAGCAGAGGAAGTTCTAGACAACTCTACAAGCGAAGAACGGCAACAATTCATGCTGAAGATAGCATGGTCTAGTTCTAGTCCATTCAACATGTCAAAAAAGGGCAACAATTCATCGTGAAGGTAGCAGACTTCAGTTCTAATCCATTATAAAGGCAAAAAGAGCAACAATTCGTCGGGAAAGTACCAGAGTTCTGTTATAGTCCACTTTACAGCCAAACAAGAGCCACAATTCACAGTGAAAGTAGTGCAGGCAGTTCTAGTCAACTAGATGTTGGCGAAGAATTGCAAAACTTCATCGTGAAAGAAGCAGAGGAAGTTGTTGTCAACTGTACAAGCGAAGAACAGCAACAATTCATGCTGAACGTAGCAGAGTCTAGTTCAAGTCCACTCTACAGTCAAAAAAGGGCAACAATTTATCGTGAAAGTAGCATCTTGAGTTCTAGTTCACTCAACAGGCAAAAAAGAGCAACAATTATCGTGAAAGTAACAGAGTTCAGTTCTAGTCCACTTAACAGCCAAACAAGGGCCACAATTCACCGTGAAAAAAGCGCAGCTAGTTCTAGTCAACTGGATGCTGGCCCAGAATAGCAATATTTCATTGTGAAAGAAACAGATTTAAGTTCTAGTCCACTCTACAGTCAAAAAAGGGCAACAATCCATCGTGAAGGTAACAGAGTTCAGCTCTAGTCTACTTTACAGCCAAAGTAGGGCCACAATTCACCGTGAAAAAAGCGCAGGTAGTTCTAGTCAACTAGATGCTGGCAAAGAATTGCAAAACTTCATCGTGAAAGAAGCAGAGGAAGTTGTAGTCATCTGTACAAGCGAAGAACGGCAACATTTCAAGGTCAAGGGAGCAGAATTTAGTTCTAGTCCATTCTACAGTCAAAAAAGGGCAACAATGCATCGCCAAGTAAGCAGACTTCAGTTCTCGTCCACACTACAGGCAAATAAGGGCAACAATTCATCATGAAAGTATCAGAGCTCAGTTCTACTCCACTTTACAGCAAAAGAAGGGCCACAATTCATCGTTAAAAAAAGCAGCTAGTTGTAGTGAACTGGATGCTGGCCAAGAATTGCAACATTTCATTGGGAGAGAAGCAGAGGAAGTTCTTGTCAACTCTACGGAGAAAGAAGCGCAACAATTCATGGTGAAGGAAGCAGAGTTTAGTTCTAGTTTACTCTACAGTCAAAAAGGGCAAGAATTCAACGTGAAGGTAGCAGACGAGTTATAGTCCACTCTACTGTCAAGAAAGGGCAACAATTCATCGTGAAAGTACCAGAGTTCAGTTCTAGCCTACATTACAGCCAAAGAAGAGCCACAAATCACCGTGAAAAAAGTGCAGGTAGTTCTTGTCAACTAGATGCTGGCGAAGAATTGCAAAACTTCATCGTGAAAGAAGCAGAGTTAAGTTGTAGTCCACTCAACAGTAAAAAAAGAGCAACAATTCAACGTGAAGGTAGCAGACTTGAGTTCTAGTCCACTCTACAGGCAAAAAAGGGTAACAATTCATTGTGAAAGTACCAGAGTTCAGTTCTAGTCCACTTTACAGCCAAACAAGGGCCACAATTCACCGTGAAAAAAGCGCAGGTAGTTCTAGTCAACTAGATTCTTACGAAGAATTGCAAAACTTCATCGTGAAAGAAGCAGAGGAAGTTGTAGTCATCTGTACAAGCGAAGAACGGCAACAATTCACGGTCAAGGGTGCAGAATTTAGTTCTAGCCCATTCTACAGTCACAAAAGGGCAACAATTCATCGTGAAGGTAGGAGACTTCAGTTCTACTCCATTAGACAGGCAAAAAGAGCAACAATTCGTCGGGAAAGTACCAGAGTTCAGTTATAGTCCACTTTACAGCCAAAGAAGAGCCACAATTCACCGTGAAAGAAGTGCAGGCAGTTCTAGTCAACTAGATGTTGGCGAAGAATTGCAAAACTTCATCGTGAAAGAAGCAGAGGAAGTTGTTGTCAACTGTACAAGCGAAGAACGGCAACAATTCATGCTGAAGGTAGGAGAGTCTAGTTCTAGTCTACTCTACAGTCAAAAAAGGGCAACAATTTATCGTGAAAGTAGCAGGCTTGAGTTCTAGTTCACTCAACTGGCAAAAAAGAGCAACAATTATCGTGAAAGTAACAGAGTTCAGTTCTAGTCCACTTAACAGCCAAACAAGGGCCACAATTCACCGTGAAAAAAGCGCAGCTAGTTCTAGTCATCTGGATGCTGGCCAAGAATAGCAATATTTCATTGTGAAAGAAACACAGTTAAGTTCTAGTCCACTCTACAGTCAAAAAAGGGCAACAATCCATCGTGAAAGTAACAGATTTCAGCTCTAGTCTACTTTACAGCCAAAGAAGGGCCACAATTCACCGTGAAAAAAGCGCAGGTAGTTCTAGTCAACTAGATGCTGGCAAAGAATTGCAAAACTTCATCGTGAGAGAAGCAGAGGAAGTTGTAGTCATCTGTACAAGCGAAGAACGGCAACAATTCATGCTGAAGATAGCATGGTCTAGTTCTAGTCCATTCAACATGTCAAAAAAGGGCAACAATTCATCGTGAAGGTAGCAGACTTCAGTTCTAGTCCATTATACAGGCAAAAAGAGCAACAATTCGTCGGGAAAGTGCCAGAGTTCTGTTATAGTCCACTTTACAGCCAAACAAGAGCCACAATTCACCGTGAAAGTAGTGCAGGCAGTTCTAGTCAACTAGATGTTGGCGAAGAATTGCAAAACTTCATCGTGAAAGAAGCAGAGGAAGTTGTTGTCAACTGTACAAGCGAAGAACAGCAACAATTCATGCTGAACGTAGCAGAGTCTAGTTCAAGTCCACTCTACAGTCAAAAAAGGGCAACAATTTATCGTGAAAGTAGCATCTTGAGTTCTAGTTCACTCAACAGGCAAAAAAGATGATTGTTGGAGTTTAGTGGCGCAAGGGCCAGGTATGGCCAAAGAGCGCCATGACAGTATTAGTTCGCGCCAAGACGATGGTAATGGCTTGTTAGTGGTAGATGAATAGGGAATTATATGAACATTAGATGTGGCATGGCTGTAAAGGGGCCTAAAATCAGTCGCTGTAAAGTGCGTAAAATCTATAAGTAATAAGATTATGCAATGAGTGATTATGTGTACTATGGACATGAACAATGCATTGCGAAAGAATGATACGAGTTACAAATAATTAAAGATACAAGAATTGGCCAGAGGCACAAGTGCCTAAACAGAGCCCTTGAAACACAAGGGCCTGGAGGCATGTGCTATAAAAACTATCACAGCAACATCCTCTCGAGAGAGGATGCGCTATGAACTCGTTGGGCTGATAACATGTAGCACAACATCTTTCAAGAATGCGAGGACTGCGTTGGTGTCAAAAAGCGGTTCTTTACCGAGAAACATAGCAGGATGGAGAGGGATACAATAGCGATATGCTAGTGGAAAATGTTTCTTTCTTTCTCTTTCGGCTTCCCGACACTCCAAGAGGACGTGGAGGACGGTGAGCCTCTCGCCACATCTACCACAGGCTGGAGGATCATTACCACTCAATAGAAAGTTGTGAGTACCATATGTGTGTCCTATTCTGAGACGACAGAATAGGACATCAGTTCGTCGTGTTTTAGTTGTACAGGGCCAGAAACCTAACTGTGGCTTAATCAAGTGGAGCTTATTAGTTGTTTCAGCGTCCCACAGACGCTGCCAGTGGCCTCGCAGTTTCCTTCGCAAAAAAGGCTTCAGATCTGTGGAGGAAATAGCAGCGGCAGGATTAATAGCTTGCGATGTAGTTGATGTGGCCAACTGGTCTGCTAGCACATTGCCCTCGATGCCTCTATGGCCAGGCACCCAGCATATTATTACATGTCTACGAGATTGGTAAATGTTACACAAGAGTGAGTAAAGCTCGATAACAACAGGATTCTTATGCTTTTGTAAAGATGTTAGCGCTTTTACAAGACTCAACGAGTCTGTGAATATTATTGCCTTTTGTAGTTTCAATTTCTCTATATGCTTCACCGTAGACAGTACTGCGTAGGCTTCTGCGGTGAAGATGCTTGTTAGGGGGTTCAATACGTCAGTTTTAGAAAAGGAGGGGCCAACAGCGGCGTAAGATACGCCAGCATGGGACTTGGATGCGTCGGTATAGAATTCCGAGCACGAGTACTTCGATTGAAGTTCGCGGAAATGCATTGCAATTTTGAGCTCGGGAGCGTGCTTTGTGACCTCTACAAAGGATAGATCACATTCTATCACCTGCCACTCCCAGGGCGGTGAAAGCTTAGCTGGAGGCATTAGGCGATGTTCTAGAAGTGGGATATCCATCTCTTCGCTAAGTTCTCTTATACGCAATGAGAAAGGCCGCCTCATAGAGGGTCGATTATAGAAAAGCGTTGCACACTTCAAATCATTAAGGGTTGCAGAACAAGGATGTTCACGATCGGAGTGTACTTTGAGAAAATAGGTGGAGCTGATGTATGTTCTCTGGAAATGGAGTGACCACTCATTGGATTCTACGTATAAACTTTCGACGGGGCTTGTTCTGAATGCGCCAGTGGCCAGGCGGATACCTAGATGGTGGACGGGGTCTAGCATTTTTAGCGCGCTCGGGGCGGCAGAGTGATATACTACGGCACCATAGTCCAATCGTGACCGAATGAGACTCTTGTGAAGGTTCATTAAACACTTCCTGTCGGTGCCCCAGGATGTGTGAGATAAAATTTTCAGTAAGTTCATTGTTTTTAGGCATTTCGCCTTTAGATGTTTTATGTGGTTAATGAAAGTAAGCTTAGAGTCAAGTATGATGCCTAAAAATTTGTGTTCTTTGTTCACAGGTATTTGTTGTCCATACATTTCGATAGTTGGATCTGCAACAAGACCTTTCTTCCTGGTGAAAAGAACACAAGAACTTTTGTGGGGGTTTACTTTGAACCCGTTTTCCTCTGCCCACTTAGACACTTTGTTGAGCCCCTGCTGTACCTGTCTCTCGCACACTGCGAGGTTACAGGACTTGAAGCCTATCTGTACGTCGTCCACGTAGATGGAATAAAAGATAGCTGGTGGTAAAGAAGCACGAAGCGTGTTCATTTTAACGATAAAGAGTGTGCAACTGAGCACGCCTCCTTGGGGTACACCAGTTTCCTGCACAAAAGGTCGTGATAAAACATTGCCAACTCGAACACGGAATGTGCGATTCAGCAGATAACTCTCAATCACATTTAACATATTACCACGTATACCAAAGTGGGAGAGGTCTCTCAGTATGCCAAACCGCCATGTGGTGTCGTAGGCCTTTTCTATGTCTAAAAATACAGACAAGAACAACTGTTTGTGAACAAAAGCTTCGCGTATCTGCGCCTCAATACGTATCAAGTGGTCAGTGGTGGATCGACGCTCGCGAAAACCACACTGGTATGGATCAAGCAGTCTGTTTGATTCTAGGAAATGTAATAGGCGACGGTTTATCATTTTTTCGAAGACTTTACAGAGACAGCTTGTTAGCGCTATGGGCCGATAACTCGATACAGAGGATGGATCCTTCCCCTGCTTCAGGATAGGGATCACTATGGCCTCTTTCCAGGCAGAGGGGATCTCGCCGGAGGTCCATACAGAGTTATACAGACAGACAAGGGTTTTCTTCGTTTCAGAGGGTAGGTTCTTCAACATTTCATATAATATGCGGTCAGAGCCTGGGGCAGATTGGTTGCAACAGGCGAGTGATGCATGAAGCTCTGCTAAAGAGAAAGGTAAATTATATGGCTCGTTCCCGCTGCTCTTTCGGTCTAGTTTTAGTTTTTCTATTGCTGCTTTGTATTTTGTGAATTCCGGAGAATAGTGCGATGAACTCGACACATGTTCAAAATGTGCACCCAGGTGGTTCGCTTGGTCTTCCAAGCTGTCGCCCTGTGTATTTACCAAAGGGAGTGAATATGTTTGTCGTCCTCTCACCTTGTTAACCCTGTTCCATACTTTGGCCTCATCTGTATACGAGTGTATACCTGATAAAAACTTCTGCCAACTCTCTCTTCTGGCCTGTCGGCGCGTTCTCCTGCCTTGTGACTTTATCTTCTTAAAGTTGATAAGATTCTCCGCAGTCGGTGAATCACGTAGCAACCCCCACGCTTTGTTCTGTTTCCTACGAGCGTTCCTACATTCGTCGTTCCACCATGGGACACGGCGTTTGCATGCCACACCACTTATTTCGGATATGCATTTAGAAGCAGCATCAATTATGAAGGCAGTGAAATACTCTACAGCAGCATCAATTCCTAACGAAGACATGTCAGCCCAGGAGATATTGCTAGTAAGAGTTCGAAATTTCTCCCAATCTGCTGTATCAACCTTCCATCGAGGGGCTTGTGGTGGAGACTTATTTTCTGTGGTTGTTCTCAGTAATATCGGGAAGTGATCGCTCCCGTAAGGATTTTTGGTAACTTCCCATTCAAGTTCAGGAAATAGACACGGGGAAGCTATGCTAAGGTCAATAGAAGAAAAGGTTCCGTTTGCAATACAGTAAAATGTAGGTTCCTTCTTATTCAGGAGGCACGCACCAGACGAGAAAAAAAATTCTTCAACAAGACGACCTCGCGCATCGATACGAGAGTCGCCCCACAGACTGCTGTGCGCATTGAAATCGCCAAGAACAAGATAAGGTTCTGGCAATTCGTCTATAAGGGACTGAAATTCATGTTTGTGTAAGTGGTAATGTGGGGGAATGTAAAGCGAGCAAATGGTGATGAGTTTGTTCAGAAGAACAAGTCGAACTGCCACTGCTTCGAGGGGCGTTTGTAGCTGCAAATGTTGACATGCTATGCTTTTGTGAATTATAATGGCAACACCGCCTGATGATGCGATAGCATCGTCACGGTCTTTACGAAACGTAACATAGTGTCGGAGAAAGTTTGTATGTGTTGATTTTAAGTGCGTTTCCTGTACACACAGCACTTTTGGATTGTGTTGGTAAAGAAGTTCTTGGATATCATCGAGGTTCCTAAGAAGGCCTCTGACGTTCCATTGTATAATTTGTGTATCCATAATGAAATTAAATTGGTGCTGTGTGTACTAAAAACGGAAGTATTGCCTTAGATTACAGAGCCCTTTCCAGGCCCTGTAACGCGGGATTTGTCCTTTCTGAAGCGGTCGAGGGAGCCTCGCCGCTCCTTAGGCGCTTGGTGCGCCGTCGGGATGGTTGTAGTGTCCATTGCCTCTTGAGAGGCGCCGGACACGCGCTCTTGCGAGCGAGAAGTTTCGCGAGAGAGTCTCGCCGCGAAGGACGAGACATTTGTGCCCACCAGCCCGGAGGTCGATGGGGCTGCCTTTGGGCCTGAGCTGCGCCGGGTGTTACCACAGCCAGCAATGGCCGGAGAGGGTGAGGCAGCCTTGACTGCACCCACCGTGGGAGCTGCTGGTGGCCCTGCGGGTTCGCTTCGCGTAGCGCAGGCTGCCACCGAGGGCTGTAGTGGTGCCGGCAACCCTAGGGTAACCGGGCCTGTTTGCTGGTTAGGTGGAGTAGACTTAGCTACTTCCACCCTGGGGGCAGGAGCCACAAGCGACAGCTCGCTGCGCGCGGGCTGGGCTGGTGGCAGTAGCCGCTGCGACGCTGCCCCTTGACGCGCCGCATCAGCGTAAGTGGTCGTGTGGAATGGTGAGCACCTTTTGCGTGCTTCCCTGAACGATATGTTTTCACGGACTTTCAGTGTTAGAATTTCTTTCTCTTTTTTCCAGCTTGGGCAAGACCGGGAGTACGCTGGATGGTCACCATCGCAATTTACGCAGTGAGGTGTAGCCTCGCAATTGTCTGAGGCATGGCCTTGTACTCCACACTTGGCACAGGTGAGTCGACCACGGCAGCTCTGCGAGCCATGGCCGAATCTTTGGCATTGGTAGCATCGTCTAGGATTTGGGATATATGGTCTTACTGCTATTTTTGTGTAGCCTGTTTCGATGCTTTCTGGCAAGACGCTTAATTCAAAGGTAAGTATCAGGTGTTTCGTGGGAATTTCTTTGTTGTCCCGTCTCATAACGATGCGCTGCACATTTATGACGTGTTGCTCCTTCCAACCTTCCAACAACTCCGTTTCAGATAGGTCGATGAGGTCTGCTTCGGATACTACCCCGCGTACTGTGTTCATGGAGCGATGCGGTGAAACAGTAACTGGGACATCACCAAAAGTCACAAGCTTGCCGAGTCTGTTGTGTTGTTCCTTATCACGTAGCTCAAGCAGAAGGTCCCCACTTGGCATTTTGGTGACTTTATAGCCAGGGCCTAGCGTGTTCGTCAAGGTTTTCGCAACTACAAATGGGGATATGGTTCTTGCTAGTCTTTCCGTTCTCTCACTATGTACTACTTGATATCGGGGGAAGATGTCTTTAGGCCGGGTGAACAAATTCAGAAACTCATCGGTGCGTCCCCTCTTCTGAGGGAGACGATCAAGAAGTCGAGGAAAAGCGGGCGTTCCCATAACAATTTTGTGTTGTTCGGCAGCAATGGCAGCCACCCACCACGGAGTCCAACAAGGGGACGCTACAGCACTTCACGTGTAAGGCTGCAGGCGCCAGCCGTACATTGCTGCTATAACCTTATATAAAAACCCAAGAGAGGGCACCTACACAAGGTTAACCCAAGCCGCCTATGAAAAATGTGGAAGTAACAGAAGAGAAGAGGTGACAGGACAGGGAGGACAGAAAAATAGAGAAGAAAAAGATCGGAGAGGGGGACAGGAAAAGGCGACCACCGATTTCCCCCGGGTGGGTCAGTCCGGGGGTGCCGTCTATGTGAAGCAGAGGCCAAAGAGGTGTGTTGCCTCAGCCGGGGGGCCTTAAAGGTCCGAACACCCGGCATCGGCTCAACCCCCAGGATCCCCTTTTCCCCAGACACGGCTAAGCCGCGCACGGCTACACGCGGGAGGGTCCAACCCCCATGTGCTCGGGTACGTGGTGTCGCAACTCACCAAACGCCTGCTCACGCAGACGCCCCTGCGGGGAACAGGCAAAAAAGAGCAACAATTATCGTGAAAGTAACAGAGTTCAGTTCTAGTCCACTTAACAGCCAAACAAGGGCCACAATTCACCGTGAAAAAAGCGCAGGTAGTTTTAGTCAACTAGATGCTGGCAAAGAATTGCAAAACTTCATCGTGAAAGAAGCAGAGGAAGTTGTAGTCATCTGTACAAGCGAAGAACGGCAACATTTCAAGATCAAGGGAGCAGAATTTAGTTCTAGTCCATTCTACAGTCAAAAAAGGGCAACAATGCATCGTCAAGTAACCAGACTTCAGTTCTCGTCCACACTACAGGCAAATAAGGGCAACAATTCATCATGAAAGTATCAGAGCTCAGTTCTACTCCACTTTACAGCAAAAGAAGGGCCACAATTCATCGTTAAATAAAGCAGCTAGTTCTAGTGAACTGGATGCTGGCCAAGAATTGCAACATTTCATTGGGAGAGAAGCAGAGGAAGTTCTTGTCAACTCTACGGAGAAAGAAGCGCAACAATTCATGGTGAAGGAAGCAGAGTTTAGTTCTAGTTTACTCTACAGTCAAAAAGGGCAACAATTCAACGTGAAGGTAGCAGACTTGAGTTCTAGTCCACTCTACTGTCAAAAAAGGGCAACAATTCATCGTGAAAGTACCAGAGTTCACTTCTACTCCACTTTACAGCAAAAGAAGCGCCACAATTCATCGTTAAAAAAACGTAGGTAGTTCTAGTCAACTAGATGCTGGCGAAGAATTGCAAAACTTCATCGTGAAAGAAGCAGAGGAAGTTCTAGTCAACTCTACAAGCGAAGAACGGCAACAATTCATGCTGAAGTTAGGAGAGTCTAGTTCTAGTCCATTCTACAGTCAAAAAATGGCAACAATGCATCGTCAAGTAAGCAGACTTTAGTTCTCGTCCACACTACAGGCAAATAAGGGCAACAATTCATCATGAAAGTATCAGAGCTCAGTTCTACTCCACTTTACAGCAAAAGAAGGGCCACAATTCATCGTTAAATAATGCAGCTAGTTCTAGTGAACTGGATGCTGGCCAAGAATTGCAACATTTCATTGGGAGAGAAGCAGAGGAAGTTCTTGTCAACTCTACGGAGAAAGAAGCGCAACAATTCATGGTGAAGGAAGCAGAGTTTAGTTCTAGTTTACTCTACAGTCAAAAAGGGCAACAATTCAACGTGAAGGTAGCAGACTTGAGTTCTAGTCCACTCTACTGTAAAAAAGGGCAACAATTCATCGTGAAAGTACTAGAGTTCAGTTCTAGTCTACATTACAGCCAAAGAAGAGCCACAAATCACCGTGAAAAAGTGCAGGTAGTTCTAGTCAACTAGATGCTGGCGAAGAATTGCAAAACTTCATCGTGAAAGAAGCAGAGGAAGTTCTAGACAACTCTACAAGCGAAGAACGGCAACAATTCATGCTGAAGATAGCAGTCTAGTTCTAGTTCCTTCTACAGTCAAAAAAGGGCAACAATTCATCGTGAAGGTAGCAGACTTCAGTTCTAGTCCATTATACAGGCAAAAAGAGCAACAATTCGTCGGGAAAGTACCAGAGTTCTGTTATAGTCCACTTTACAGCCAAAGAAGAGCCACAATTCACCGTGAAAGAAGTGCAGGCAGTTCTAGTCAACTAGATGTTGGCGAAGAGTTGCAAAACTTCATCGTGAAAGAAGCAGAGGAAGTTGTTGTCAACTGTACAAGCGAAGAACGGCAACAATTCATGCTGAAGGTAGCAGAGTGTAGTTCTAGGCCACTCTACAGTCAAAAAGGGCAACAATTTATTGTTAAAGTAGCAGACTTGAGTTCTAGTTCACTCAACAGGCAAAAAAGAGCAACAATTCATCGTGAAAGTAACAGAGTTCAGCTCTAGTCTACTTTACAGCCAAAGAAGGGCCACAATTCACCGTGAAAAAAGCCCAGGTAGTTCTAGTCAACTAGATTCTGGCAAAGAATTGCAAAACTTCATCGTGAAAGAAGCAGAGGAAGTTGTAGTCATCTGTACAAGCGAAGAACGGCAACATTTCAAGGTCAAGGGAGCAGAATTTAGTTCTAGTCCATTCTACAGTCAAAAAAGGGCAACAATGCATCGCCAAGTAAGCAGACTTCAGTTCTCGTCCACACTACAGGCAAATAAGGGCAACAATTCATCATGAAAGTACCAGAGCTCAGTTCTACTCCACTTTACAGCAAAAGAAGGGCCACAATTCATCGTTAAAAAAAGCAGCTAGTTGTAGTGAACTGGATGCTGGCCAAGAATTGCAACATTTCATTGGGAGAGAAGCAGAGGAAGCTCTTGTCAACTCTATGGAGAAAGAAGCGCAACAATTCATGGTGAAGGAAGCAGAGTTTAGTTCTAGTTTACTCTACAGTCAAAAAGGGCAACAATTCAACGTGAAGGTAGCAGACTTGAGTTCTAGTCCACTCTACTGTCAAAAAAGGGCAAAAATTCATCGTGAAAGTACCAGAGTTCAGTTCTATTCTTCATTACAGCCAAAGAAGAGCCACAAATCACCGTGAAAAAGTGCAGGTAGTTCTAGTCAACTAGATGCTGGCGAAGTATTGCAAAACTACATCGTGAAAGAAGCAGAGGAAGTTCTAGACAACTCTACAAGCGAAGAACGGCAACAATTCATGCTGAAGATAGCATGGTCTAGTTCTAGTCCATTCAACATGTCAAAAAAGGGCAACAATTCATCGTGAAGGTAGCAGACTTCAGTTCTAATCCATTATAAAGGCAAAAAGAGCAACAATTCGTCGGGAAAGTACCAGAGTTCTGTTATAGTCCACTTTACAGCCAAACAAGAGCCACAATTCACAGTGAAAGTAGTGCAGGCAGTTCTAGTCAACTAGATGTTGGCGAAGAATTGCAAAACTTCATCGTGAAAGAAGCAGAGGAAGTTGTTGTCAACTGTACAAGCGAAGAACAGCAACAATTCATGCTGAACGTAGCAGAGTCTAGTTCAAGTCCACTCTACAGTCAAAAAAGGGCAACAATTTATCGTGAAAGTAGCATCTTGAGTTCTAGTTCACTCAACAGGCAAAAAAGAGCAACAATTATCGTGAAAGTAACAGAGTTCAGTTCTAGTCCACTTAACAGCCAAACAAGGGCCACAATTCACCGTGAAAAAAGCGCAGCTAGTTCTAGTCATCTGGATGCTGGCCAAGAATAGCAATATTTCATTGTGAAAGAAACACAGTTAAGTTCTAGTCCACTCTACAGTCAAAAAAGGGCAACAATCCATCGTGAAAGTAACAGATTTCAGCTCTAGTCTACTTTACAGCCAAAGAAGGGCCACAATTCACCGTGAAAAAAGCGCAGGTAGTTCTAGTCAACTAGATGCTGGCAAAGAATTGCAAAACTTCATCGTGAAAGAAGCAGAGGAAGTTGTAGTCATCTGTACAAGCGAAGAACGGCAACATTTCAAGGTCAAGGGAGCAGAATTTAGTTCTAGTCCATTCTACAGTCAAAAAAGGGCAACAATGCATCGCCAAGTAAGCAGACTTCAGTTCTCGTCCATACTGCAGGCAAATAAGGGCAACAATTCATCATGAAAGTACCAGAGCTCAGTTCTACTCCACTTTACAGCAAAAGAAGGGCCACAATTCAACGTGAAGGTAGCAGACTTGAGTTCTAGTCCACTTTACAGCCAAAGAAGGGCAACAATTCATCGTGAAAATAGCGCAGCCATTGCTAGTCAACTGGATGTTGGACAAGAATTGCAACATTTTATCGTGAAAAAAGCAGAGTTAAGTTCTAGTCCACTCTACAGTCAAAAAAGGGCACCAATTCATCGTGAAAGTACCAGAGTTCACTTCTACTCCACTTTACAGCAAAAGAAGCACCACAATTCATCGTTAAAAAAACGTAGGTAGTTATAGTCAACTAGATGCTGGCGAAGAATTGCAAAACTTCATCGTGAAAGAAGCAGAGGAAGTTCTAGTCAACTCTACAAGCGAAGAACGGCAACAATTCATGCTGAAGGTAGGAGAGTCTAGTTCTAGTTCATACTACAGTCAAAAAATGGCAACAATGCATCGTCAAGTAAGCAGACTTCAGTTCTCGTCCACACTACAGGCAAATAAGGGCAACAATTCATCATGAAAGTATCAGAGCTCAGTTCTACTCCACTTTACAGCAAAAGAAGGGCCACAATTCATCGTTAAATAAAGCAGCTAGTTCTAGTGAACTGGATGCTGGCCAAGAATTGCAACATTTCATTGGGAGAGAAGCAGAGGAAGCTCTTGTCAACTCTATGGAGAAAGAAGCGCAACAATTCATGGTGAAGGAAGCAGAGTTTAGTTCTAGTTTACTCTACAGTCAAAAAGGGCAACAATTCAACGTGAAGGTAGCAGACTTGAGTTCTAGTCCACTCTACTGTCAAAAAAGGGCAAAAATTCATCGTGAAAGTACCAGAGTTCAGTTCTATTCTACATTACAGCCAAAGAAGAGCCACAAATCACCGTGAAAAAGTGCAGGTAGTTCTAGTCAACTAGATGCTGGCGAAGTATTGCAAAACTACATCGTGAAAGAAGCAGAGGAAGTTCTAGACAACTCTACAAGCGAAGAACGGCAACAATTCATGCTGAAGATAGCATGGTCTAGTTCTAGTCCATTCAACATGTCAAAAAAGGGCAACAATTCATCGTGAAGGTAGCAGACTTCAGTTCTAATCCATTATAAAGGCAAAAAGAGCAACAATTCGTCGGGAAAGTACCAGAGTTCTGTTATAGTCCACTTTACAGCCAAACAAGAGCCACAATTCACAGTGAAAGTAGTGCAGGCAGTTCTAGTCAACTAGATGTTGGCGAAGAATTGCAAAACTTCATCGTGAAAGAAGCAGAGGAAGTTGTTGTCAACTGTACAAGCGAAGAACAGCAACAATTCATGCTGAACGTAGCAGAGTCTAGTTCAAGTCCACTCTACAGTCAAAAAAGGGCAACAATTTATCGTGAAAGTAGCATCTTGAGTTCTAGTTCACTCAACAGGCAAAAAAGAGCAACAATTATCGTGAAAGTAACAGAGTTCAGTTCTAGTCCACTTAACAGCCAAACAAGGGCCACAATTCACCGTGAAAAAAGCGCAGCTAGTTCTAGTCATCTGGATGCTGGCCAAGAATAGCAATATTTCATTGTGAAAGAAACACAGTTAAGTTCTAGTCCACTCTACAGTCAAAAAAGGGCAACAATCCATCGTGAAAGTAACAGATTTCAGCTCTAGTCTACTTTACAGCCAAAGAAGGGCCACAATTCACCGTGAAAAAAGCGCAGGTAGTTCTAGTCAACTAGATGCTGGCAAAGAATTGCAAAACTTCATCGTGAAAGAAGCAGAGGAAGTTGTAGTCATCTGTACAAGCGAAGAACGGCAACATTTCAAGGTCAAGGGAGCAGAATTTAGTTCTAGTCCATTCTACAGTCAAAAAAGGGCAACAATGCATCGCCAAGTAAGCAGACTTCAGTTCTCGTCCATACTGCAGGCAAATAAGGGCAACAATTCATCATGAAAGTACCAGAGCTCAGTTCTACTCCACTTTACAGCAAAAGAAGGGCCACAATTCAACGTGAAGGTAGCAGACTTGAGTTCTAGTCCACTTTACAGCCAAAGAAGGGCAACAATTCATCGTGAAAATAGCGCAGCCATTGCTAGTCAACTGGATGTTGGACAAGAATTGCAACATTTTATCGTGAAAAAAGCAGAGTTAAGTTCTAGTCCACTCTACAGTCAAAAAAGGGCACCAATTCATCGTGAAAGTACCAGAGTTCACTTCTACTCCACTTTACAGCAAAAGAAGCACCACAATTCATCGTTAAAAAAACGTAGGTAGTTATAGTCAACTAGATGCTGGCGAAGAATTGCAAAACTTCATCGTGAAAGAAGCAGAGGAAGTTCTAGTCAACTCTACAAGCGAAGAACGGCAACAATTCATGCTGAAGGTAGGAGAGTCTAGTTCTAGTTCATACTACAGTCAAAAAATGGCAACAATGCATCGTCAAGTAAGCAGACTTCAGTTCTCGTCCACACTACAGGCAAATAAGGGCAACAATTCATCATGAAAGTATCAGAGCTCAGTTCTACTCCACTTTACAGCAAAAGAAGGGCCACAATTCATCGTTAAATAAAGCAGCTAGTTCTAGTGAACTGGATGCTGGCCAAGAATTGCAACATTTCATTGGGAGAGAAGCAGAGGAAGCTCTTGTCAACTCTATGGAGAAAGAAGCGCAACAATTCATGGTGAAGGAAGCAGAGTTTAGTTCTAGTTTACTCTACAGTCAAAAAGGGCAACAATTCAACGTGAAGGTAGCAGACTTGAGTTCTAGTCCACTCTACTGTCAAAAAAGGGCAAAAATTCATCGTGAAAGTACCAGAGTTCAGTTCTATTCTACATTACAGCCAAAGAAGAGCCACAAATCACCGTGAAAAAGTGCAGGTAGTTCTAGTCAACTAGATGCTGGCGAAGTATTGCAAAACTACATCGTGAAAGAAGCAGAGGAAGTTCTAGACAACTCTACAAGCGAAGAACGGCAACAATTCATGCTGAAGATAGCATGGTCTAGTTCTAGTCCATTCAACATGTCAAAAAAGGGCAACAATTCATCGTGAAGGTAGCAGACTTCAGTTCTAATCCATTATAAAGGCAAAAAGAGCAACAATTCGTCGGGAAAGTACCAGAGTTCTGTTATAGTCCACTTTACAGCCAAACAAGAGCCACAATTCACAGTGAAAGTAGTGCAGGCAGTTCTAGTCAACTAGATGTTGGCGAAGAATTGCAAAACTTCATCGTGAAAGAAGCAGAGGAAGTTGTTGTCAACTGTACAAGCGAAGAACAGCAACAATTCATGCTGAACGTAGCAGAGTCTAGTTCAAGTCCACTCTACAGTCAAAAAAGGGCAACAATTTATCGTGAAAGTAGCATCTTGAGTTCTAGTTCACTCAACAGGCAAAAAAGAGCAACAATTATCGTGAAAGTAACAGAGTTCAGTTCTAGTCCACTTAACAGCCAAACAAGGGCCACAATTCACCGTGAAAAAAGCGCAGCTAGTTCTAGTCATCTGGATGCTGGCCAAGAATAGCAATATTTCATTGTGAAAGAAACACAGTTAAGTTCTAGTCCACTCTACAGTCAAAAAAGGGCAACAATCCATCGTGAAAGTAACAGATTTCAGCTCTAGTCTACTTTACAGCCAAAGAAGGGCCACAATTCACCGTGAAAAAAGCGCAGGTAGTTCTAGTCAACTAGATGCTGGCAAAGAATTGCAAAACTTCATCGTGAAAGAAGCAGAGGAAGTTGTAGTCATCTGTACAAGCGAAGAACGGCAACATTTCAAGGTCAAGGGAGCAGAATTTAGTTCTAGTCCATTCTACAGTCAAAAAAGGGCAACAATGCATCGCCAAGTAAGCAGACTTCAGTTCTCGTCCATACTGCAGGCAAATAAGGGCAACAATTCATCATGAAAGTACCAGAGCTCAGTTCTACTCCACTTTACAGCCAAAGAAGGGCAACAATTCATCGTGAAAATAGCGCAGCCATTGCTAGTCAACTGGATGTTGGACAAGAATTGCAACATTTTATCGTGAAAAAAGCAGAGTTAAGTTCTAGTCCACTCTACAGTCAAAAAAGGGCACCAATTCATCGTGAAAGTACCAGAGTTCACTTCTACTCCACTTTACAGCAAAAGAAGCACCACAATTCATCGTTAAAAAAACGTAGGTAGTTATAGTCAACTAGATGCTGGCGAAGAATTGCAAAACTTCATCGTGAAAGAAGCAGAGGAAGTTCTAGTCAACTCTACAAGCGAAGAACGGCAACAATTCATGCTGAAGGTAGGAGAGTCTAGTTCTAGTTCATACTACAGTCAAAAAATGGCAACAATGCATCGTCAAGTAAGCAGACTTCAGTTCTCGTCCACACTACAGGCAAATAAGGGCAACAATTCATCATGAAAGTATCAGAGCTCAGTTCTACTCCACTTTACAGCAAAAGAAGGGCCACAATTCATCGTTAAATAAAGCAGCTAGTTCTAGTGAACTGGATGCTGGCCAAGAATTGCAACATTTCATTGGGAGAGAAGCAGAGGAAGTTCTTGTCAACTCTACGGAGAAAGAAGCGCAACAATTCATGGTGAAGGAAGCAGAGTTTAGTTATAGTTTACTCTACAGTCAAAAAGGGCAACAATTCAACGTGAAGGTAGCAGACTTGAGTTCTAGTCCACTCTACTGTCAAAAAAGGGCAACAATTCATCGTGAAAGTACCAGAGTTCAGTTCTAGTCTACATTACAGCCAAAGAAGAGCCACAAATCACCGTGAAAAAGTGCAGGTAGTTCTAGTCAACTAGATGCTGGCGAAGAATTGCAAAATTTCATCGTGAAAGAAGCAGAGGAAGTTCTAGACAACTCTACAAGCGAAGAACGGCAACAATTCAAGCTGAAGATAGCATGGTCTAGTTCTAGTTCATTCTACAGTCAAAAAAGGGCAACAATTCATCGTGAAGGTAGCAGACTTCAGTTCTAGTCCATTATGCAGGCAAAAAGAGCAACAATTCGTCGGGAAAGTACCAGAGTTCTGTTATAGTCCACTTTATAGCGAAAGAAGAGCCACAATTCACCGTGAAAGAAGTGCAGGCAGTTCTAGTCAACTAGATGTTGGCGAAGAATTGCAAAACTTCATCGTGAAAGAAGCAGAGGAAGTTCTAGACAACTCTACAATCGAAGAACGGCAACAATTCATGCTGAAGATAGCATGGTCTAGTTCTAGTTCATTCTACAGTCAAAAAAGGGCAACAATTCATCGTGAAGGTAGCAGACTTCAGTTCTAGTCCATTATACAGACAAAAAGAGCAACAATTCGTCGGGAAAGTACCAGAGTTCTGTTATAGTCCACTTTACAGCCAAAGAAGAGCCACAATTCACCGTGAAAGAAGTGCAGGCAGTTCTAGTCAACTAGATGTTGGCGAAGAATTGCAAAACTTCATCGTGAAAGAAGCAGAGGAAGTTGTTGTCAACTGTACAAGCGAAGAACGGCAACAATTCATGCTGAAGGTAGCAGAGTGTAGTTCTAGGCCACTCTACAGTCAAAAAAGGGCAACAATTTATTGTTAAAGTAGCAGACTTGAGTTCTAGTTCACTCAACAGGCAAAAAAGAGCAGCAATTCATCGTGAAAGTAACAGAGTTCAGCTCTAGTCTACTTTACAGCCAAAGAAGGGCCACAATTCACCGTGAAAAAAGCCCAGGTAGTTCTAGTCAATTAGATGCTGGCAAAGAATTGCAAAAATTCATCGTGAAAGAAGCAGAGGAAGTTGTAGTCATCTGTACAAACGAAGAACGGCAACATTTCAAGGTCAAGGGAGCAGAATTTAGTTCTAGTCAATTCTGCAGTCAAAAAATGGCAACAATGCATGGTCAAGTAAGCAGACTTCAGTTCTCGTCCTCACTACAGGCAAATAAGGGCAACAATTCATCATGAAAGTATCAGAGCTCAGTTCTACTCCACTTTACAGCAAAAGAAGGGCCACAATTCATCGTTAAATAAAGCAGCTAGTTCTAGTGAACTGGATGTTGGCCAAGAATTGCAACATTTCATTGGGAGAGAAGCAGAGGAAGCTCTTGTCAACTCTACGGAGAAAGAAGCGCAACAATTCATGGTGAAGGAAGCAGAGTTTAGTTCTAGTTTACTCTACAGTCAAAAAGGGCAACAATTCAACGTGAAGGTAGCAGACTTGAGTTCTAGTCCACTCTACTGTCAAAAAAGGGCAACAATTCATCGTGAAAGTACCAGAGTTCAGTTCTAGTCCACATTACAGCCAAAGAAGAGCCACAAATCACCGTGAAAAAGTGCAGGTAGTTCTAGTCAACTAGATGCTGGCGAAGAATTGCAAAACTTCATCGTGAAAGAAGCAGAGGAAGTTCTAGACAACTGTACAAGCGAAGAACGGCAACAATTCATGCTGAAGATAGCATGGTCTAGTTCTAGTTCCTTCTACAGTCAAAAAAGGGCAACAATTTATCGTGAAGGTAGCAGACTTCAGTTCTAGTTCATTATACAGGCAAAAAGAGCAACAATTCGTCGGGAAAGTACCAGAGTTCTGTTATAGTCCACTTTACAGCCAAAGAAGAGCCACAATTCACCGTGAAAGAAGTGCAGGCAGTTCTAGTCAACTAAATGTTGGCGAAGAATTGCAAAACTTCATCGTGAAAGAAGCAGAGGAAGTTGTTGTCAACTGTACAAGCGAAGAACGGCAACAATTCATGCTGAAGGTAGCAGAGTGTAGTTCTAGGCCACTCTACAGTCAAAAAAGGGCCACAATTTATCGTGAAAGTAGCAGACTTGAGTTCTAGTTCACTCAACAGGCAAAAACGAGCAACAATTATCGTGAAAGTAACAGAGTTCAGTTCTAGTCCACTTAACAGCCAAACAAGGGCCACAATTCACCGTGAAAAAAGCGCAGCTTGTTCTAGTCAACTGGATGCTGGCCAAGAATAGCAATATTTAATTGTGAAAGAAACAGAGTTAAGTTCTTGTCCACTCTACAGTCAAAAAAGGGCAACAATCCATCGTGAAGGTAACAGAGTTCAGTTCTACTCCACTTTAAAGCAAAAGAAGGGCCACAATTTATCGTTAAAAAAACGCAGTTAGTTCTAGTGAACTGAATGCTGGCCAAGAATTGCAGCATTTTATTCGGAAAGAAGCAGAGAAAGTTCTTGTCAACTCTACGGAGAAAGAAGCGCAACAATTCATGGTGAAGGAAGCAGAGTTTATCTTCTAGTTTACTCTACAGTCAAAAAGGGCAAGAATTCAACGTGAAGGTAGCAGACGAGTTATAGTCCACTCTACTGTCAAAAAAGGGCAACAATTCATCGTGAAAGTACCAGAGATCAGTTCTAGTCTACATTACAGCCAAAGAAGAGCCACAAATCAACGTGAAAAAAGTGCAGGTAGTTCTAGTCAACTAGATGCTGGCGAAGAATTGCAAAACTTCATCGTGAAAGAAGCAGAGTTAAGTTGTAGTCCACTGAACAGTAAAAAAAGAGCAACAATTCAACGTGAAGGTAGCAGACTTGAGTTCTAGTCCAATCTACAGGCGAAAAAGGGTAACAATCCATTGTGAAAGTACCAGAGTTCAGTTCTAGTCCACTTTACAGCCAAACAAGGGCCACAATTCACCGTGGAAAAAGCGCAGGTAGTTCTAATCAACTAGATTCTGGCGAAGAATTGCAAAACTTCACCGTGAAAGAAGCAGAGGAAGTTGTCGTCATCTGTACAAGCGAAGAACGGCAACAATTCACGGTCAAGGGACCAGAATTTAGTTCTAGTCCATTCTACAGTCAAAAAAGGGCAACAATTCATCGTGAACGTAGGAGACTTCAGTTCTAGTCCATTATACAGGCAAAACGAGCAACAATTCGTCGGGAAAGTACCAGACTTCAGTTATAGTCCACTTTACAGCAAAAGAAGAGCCACAATTCTCCGTGAAAAAAGCGCAGGTACTCCTAGTCAACTAGATTCTTACGAAGAATTGCAAAACTTCATCGTGAAAGAAGCAGAGGAAGTTGTTGTCAACTGTACAAGCGAAGAACGGCAACAATTCATGCTGAAGGTAGCAGAGTCTAGTTCAAGTCCACTCTACAGTCAAAAAAGGGCAACAATTTATCGTGAAAGTAGCATCTTGAGTTCTAGTTCACTCAACAGGCAAAAAAGAGCAACAATTATCGTGAAAGTAACAGAGTTCAGTTCTAGTCCACTTAACAGCCAAACAAGGGCCACAATTCACCGTGAAAAAAGCGCAGCTAGTTCTAGTCAACTGGATGCTGGCCAAGAATAGCAATATTTCATTGTGAAAGAAACAGAGTTAAGTTCTAGTCCACTCTACAGTCAAAAAAGGGCAACAATCCATCGTGAAGGTAACAGAGTTCAGCTCTAGTCTACTTTACAGCCAAAGAAGGGCCACAATTCACCGTGAAAAAAGCGCAGGTAGTTCTAGTCAACTAGATGCTGGCAAAGAATTGCAAAACTTCATCGTGAAAGAAGCAGAGGAAGTTGTAGTCATCTGTACAAGCGAAGAACGGCAACATTTCAAGGTCAAGGGAGCAGAATTTAGTTCTAGTCCATTCTACAGTCAAAAAAGGGCAACAATGCATCGCCAAGTAAGCAGACTTCAGTTCTCGTCCACACTACAGGCAAATAAGGGCAACAATTCATCATGAAAGTACCAGAGCTCAGTTCTACTCCACTTTACAGCAAAAGAAGGGCCACAATTCATCGTTAAAAAAAGCAGCTAGTTGTAGTGAACTGGATGCTGGCCAAGAATTGCAACATTTCATTGGGAGAGAAGCAGAGGAAGTTCTTGTCAACTCTACGGAGAAAGAAGCGCAACAATTCATGGTGAAGGAAGCAGAGTTTAGTTCTAGTTTACTCTACAGTCAAAAAGGGCAAGAATTCAACGTGAAGGTAGCAGACGAGCTATAGTCCACTTTACTGTCAAGAAAGGGCAACAATTCATCGTGAAAGTACCAGAGTTCAGTTCTAGCCTACATTACAGCCAAAGAAGAGCCACAAATCACCGTGAAAAAAGTGCAGGTAGTTCTTGTCAACTAGATGCTGGCGAAGAATTGCAAAACTTCATCGTGAAAGAAGCAGAGTTAAGTTGTAGTCCACTCAACAGTAAAAGAAGAGCAACAATTCAACGTGAAGGTAGCAGACTTGAGTTCTAGTCCACTCTACAGGCAAAAAAGGGTAACAATTCATTGTGAAAGTACCAGAGTTCAGTTCTAGTCCACTTTACAGCCAAACAAGGGCCACAATTCACCGTGAAAAAAGCGCAGGTAGTTCTAGTCAACTAGATTCTTACGAAGAATTGCAAAACTTCATCGTGAAAGAAGCAGAGGAAGTTGTAGTCATCTGTACAAGCGAAGAACGGCAACAATTCACGGTCAAGGGTGCAGAATTTAGTTCTAGCCCATTCTACAGTCACAAAAGGGCAACAATTCATCGTGAAGGTAGGAGACTTCAGTTCTACTCCATTAGACAGGCAAAAAGAGCAACAATTCGTCGGGAAAGTACCAGAGTTCAGTTATAGTCCACTTTACAGCCAAAGAAGAGCCACAATTCACCGTGAAAGAAGTGCAGGCAGTTCTAGTCAACTAGATGTTGGCGAAGAATTGCAAAACTTCATCGTGAAAGAAGCAGAGGAAGTTGTTGTGAACTGTACAAGCGAAGAACGGCAACAATTCATGCTGAAGGTAGGAGAGTCTAGTTCTAGTCTACTCTACAGTCAAAAAAGGGCAACAATTTATCGTGAAAGTAGCAGGCTTGAGTTCTAGTTCACTCAACTGGCAAAAAAGAGCAACAATTATCGTGAAAGTAACAGAGTTCAGTTCTAGTCCACTTAACAGCCAAACAAGGGCCACAATTCACCGTGAAAAAAGCGCAGCTAGTTCTAGTCATCTGGATGCTGGCCAAGAATAGCAATATTTCATTGTGAAAGAAACACAGTTAAGTTCTAGTCCACTCTACAGTCAAAAAAGGGCAACAATCCATCGTGAAAGTAACAGATTTCAGCTCTAGTCTACTTTACAGCCAAAGAGGGGCCACAATTCACCGTGAAAAAAGCGCAGGTAGTTCTAGTCAACTAGATGCTGGCAAAGAATTGCAAAACTTCATCGTGAAAGAAGCAGAGGAAGTTGTAGTCATCTGTACAAGCGAAGAACGGCAACATTTCAAGGTCAAGGGAGCAGAATTTAGTTCTAGTCCATTCTACAGTCAAAAAAGGGCAACAATGCATCGCCAAGTAAGCAGACTTCAGTTCTCGTCCATACTGCAGGCAAATAAGGGCAACAATTCATCATGAAAGTACCAGAGCTCAGTTCTACTCCACTTTACAGCAAAAGAAGGGCCACAATT
This sequence comes from Dermacentor silvarum, assembly GCF_013339745.2. NCBI lineage: Eukaryota > Metazoa > Arthropoda > Arachnida > Ixodida > Ixodidae > Dermacentor > Dermacentor silvarum. The sequence goes on from NW_023606102.1 coordinate 138,500, forward strand.
CAACGTGAAGGTAGCAGACTTGAGTTCTAGTCCACTTTACAGCCAAAGAAGGGCAACAATTCATCGTGAAAATAGCGCAGCCATTGCTAGTCAACTGGATGTTGGACAAGAATTGCAACATTTTATCGTGAAAAAAGCAGAGTTAAGTTCTAGTCCACTCTACAGTCAAAAAAGGGCACCAATTCATCGTGAAAGTACCAGAGTTCACTTCTACTCCACTTTACAGCAAAAGAAGCGCCACAATTCATCGTTAAAAAAACGTAGGTAGTTATAGTCAACTAGATGCTGGCGAAGAATTGCAAAACTTCATCGTGAAAGAAGCAGAGGAAGTTCTAGTCAACTCTACAAGCGAAGAACGGCAACAATTCATGCTGAAGGTAGGAGAGTCTAGTTCTAGTTCATACTACAGTCAAAAAATGGCAACAATGCATCGTCAAGTAAGCAGACTTCAGTTCTCGTCCACACTACAGGCAAATAAGGGCAACAATTCATCATGAAAGTATCAGAGCTCAGTTCTACTCCACTTTACAGCAAAAGAAGGGCCACAATTCATCGTTAAATAAAGCAGCTAGTTCTAGTGAACTGGATGCTGGCCAAGAATTGCAACATTTCATTGGGAGAGAAGCAGAGGAAGTTCTTGTCAACTCTACGGAGAAAGAAGCGCAACAATTCATGGTGAAGGAAGCAGAGTTTAGTTATAGTTTACTCTACAGTCAAAAAGGGCAACAATTCAACGTGAAGGTAGCAGACTTGAGTTCTAGTCCACTCTACTGTCAAAAAAGGGCAACAATTCATCGTGAAAGTACCAGAGTTCAGTTCTAGTCTACATTACAGCCAAAGAAGAGCCACAAATCACCGTGAAAAAGTGCAGGTAGTTCTAGTCAACTAGATGCTGGCGAAGAATTGCAAAATTTCATCGTGAAAGAAGCAGAGGAAGTTCTAGACAACTCTACAAGCGAAGAACGGCAACAATTCATGCTGAAGATAGCATGGTCTAGTTCTAGTTCATTCTACAGTCAAAAAAGGGCAACAATTCATCGTGAAGGTAGCAGACTTCAGTTCTAGTCCATTATACAGGCAAAAAGAGCAACAATTCGTCGGGAAAGTACCAGAGTTCTGTTATAGTCCACTTTATAGCCAAAGAAGAGCCACAATTCACCGTGAAAGAAGTGCAGGCAGTTCTAGTCAACTAGATGTTGGCGAAGAATTGCAAAACTTCATCGTGAAAGAAGCAGAGGAAGTTCTAGACAACTCTACAATCGAAGAACGGCAACAATTCATGCTGAAGATAGCATGGTCTAGTTCTAGTTCATTCTACAGTCAAAAAAGGGCAACAATTCATCGTGAAGGTAGCAGACTTCAGTTCTAGTCCATTATACAGGCAAAAAGAGCAACAATTCGTCGGGAAAGTACCAGAGTTCTGTTATAGTCCACTTTACAGCCAAAGAAGAGCCACCATTCACCGTGAAAGAAGTGCAGGCAGTTCTAGTCAACTAGATGTT